>NW_013666659.1:135032-139269 GCF_000517525.1 Limulus polyphemus | reverse complement strand
AACGTCAACAATGACAGAGTCTTGCTTTAAAAGATGATTGTAGCTCACTTTCATTTGTTTCTCTACCCAACAAGCCCAAAAAACAAAGCAAGAAACCATCACTAAAATACCAAACCAGAAAGTGACTAACCCACCAAATTGTTCATCGTTTTTCTCTTTGTTTTAGTCGAGATAACTCTACAAGTACTTTATCAGTAACGTTTAAAGCTATGTCCACTCTATGTGTTTCTTGGCAGTGCAAGGTGTCATCGCTTAGACGTAAAAACTTGTAGTAATTTTTAAAAATCATAATTCTAGTGTAACCGATCTTATCATTACCCCTTGAAGTTAGCTTTTTTATAAATATATGGTGTTCCTTAAAAAAACTTAAGTACAGGATGAAACAGGAATTGCTAACCAATAATAGATGAACATTAGATTAATGTAACAAATAGAATACTCAATGATTTGTACACTGTACAATCGATGTCTTCATGGAGTCAACCCTATATTATTTATGAAGTGAAGAAGTAAAAAAAAAAGATCAATACACGTAATGTTAAATTTTGTTGCATACATTCATAAAATACACAAACTTTCAGTCAGAAGAAAAAACGTCACAAAACAAGTAATAAAAACATTTTGTAAATGTAAAATGATGTAGGGATGGCAATGCCAAAATGAATGCAAACTAGAATATAGGGATGATACAGCTATACATAGATCATTCCTACGTGACTTTCAATATTAAAATTTAATGTTACACTGTAAAATACACTAGTACAAAATGGTTAAGTGGTCGGTCGAAGTATCTCGTAGCGAGAATCTGTAACAGTCTGTAATAATCAAGACATGTTTAGACTCAGTTTGGTTTTCCTTGAAAGCTACCCTGACATGACCATGATATTATGATAAACAAATTGCATATGATCAGAAATATATAACTTCCAACTGCAGTAAAATTAAAGTCAAGTATTCATTTTACAATGTAAAATTAAATGTTAATATTGAAAGTCCTGTAGGGATTATCTATGTGTAGGTGTATCATCCATACATTATTGTTTGCATTCGTTTTGGAACTGCCACTTCTACGTCATTTTACATTTACAAAATGTTTTTTACTCGTTGTCGTATAATGAAAAGGAGAGAGCGCACAATTTTTCACTGTCTTTATTGCTGTGTATAGTGTTTTAAGTTGCCCTATATTTGTGTAAGATTTGTAGAAAATGTGTAGCATTGATGCTACTAACTTATTCTTCTGAATTATTATTCAGCAAACAAACTGTTTAAAATATTAAAAATATATATCAAGCGCAATATTTCATTCCATTCACCATTTGTCACTAACTTATACCACTTTCTGGGAACTCCGCCCATGAACAGTAACCCTGAGCACAGGCGAATTGAACAAATAGTCTGTTCATGTCTCTTCTCTCCATTTTAACCAATTTAAGTTTCTCATTCACAATTGTTACTTTTGTGTATTTGATGCACGATGCTGTCACTACTGTCTATTTCTAATTTTCACAGTTACTTTTTCTTTATCTAGATCACCTGACCATCTATACATTAATAACCCTTACGACATTTTAGATATTTAGCCTGGATGAAGAAGCCCTCTGCTGGCTCATCATTGCTCTTATTCAGGGATATTGGTAATAGGAGGAAATCCCCGAAACCGGTGGTGAATGAAATTATAGATTGGGCTACATATTTATACTAGTATATTTATTCTTGATTGATAACATTATTTGCTCTTAGGTTAAAGTCCCCAGAGGGGATAGTGGTCAGTCTACCGACTTACAACGCTAAAATACGGGGTTCGAACCCCCGCGGTGGACACAGCAGAAGCCCATTGTGGCTTTGCCTGAGAAACGTACATTCTTCTTGCCCCCCCCCCAGCAGCACAACGGTATGTCTGCGGACTTACAACGCTAGAAACCTGGTTTCAATACCCGTGATAGCCCATTGTGTAGCTTTGTGTTTAACTTCAAGCAAACAAATATTTATATTGCCTCCCAGTGGCACAGAGGTGTGTCTGCGGACTTATACCGCTAAGAACTGGGTTTCGATACCCGTAGTGTGCAGAGCACAGATAGCCTTTTGTATTTAATAACAAACAACAACAACAACTTAAGCCAAAGTCGTGAATCTCCTGAAAATATGTTAGGAAGAACCACCACTGTAACGTATAGGTTATAGAGTCAATATTATACAATAACACCTCCTTGATTTAAAAAAATGTATATATAACAGCTTGCTTTGAAGTCAAGACTAAAACACAAGAGCAGTGTTTGTTACACCAAAAGAAGATTCATAGTAATAGCTCAAAAACAATAAAGCTACATACACTGACGCTAGCCGCCGAAACTTCTGCACCACATTAAAGAAAAAAATCAAGACTGTGATCACCCTGGATAGCTTACCTACCTATGACTGCATCTTTCCATTTATTTGCACACGCTCTCAACAGATCTAACTTCTGAGCAACACAAGGCCCAAGTTTTTATAACTCGAATAGCGTAGATAGTACATTCATTGTATTAATCTTCATGTGTTGAAAGTATGTAGACAGTGCAGTGTGTTTATCTTGTTGTGTTGAAAGTACGTAGAGAGCACGGTGTATTCATGTTGTTGTGTTGTGTGAGCTTTCTCCTGATATCTTTAGTCACTGGGTGTGCGGCAAGCAATGGTTGTTTCTATCGCAGTTGACACAGGTAAATATAACTATAAGAACTTCTGATGTAAAGGAGACTAATTATATAGATCAGAAAAGAAACAAGGTAGCCTAAATTTTAATAACGTAAGTAATATATTATTAAATTGACTAGAAGTACATTATGTATAAATCCATATACAAAAATCCAAAACATATAGTAGGTTTAATCCATTGAACTATGGCTTAATCTCCCTAAGTGCTAACGTTAATTCCGGCCATAATCTCAACACTATGACACTAGATTTGGCCAGCTTATACGGATTTGACTGGATTAGTCCTAAATCCACATACTAAACCAATAATACAAATAATCTTTATAAGTTTAGATGTATAACTAACGAGCTATGCAAAACGCATTTTATATGTTTTAATCAATAAAATTAACTATTTAGATCCAAACATATTACTAATATACAGGACAATATATACAATTTGAAATAACGCATATCCCACATAAGAAACTGTAATCTCAGAGGATGCTCCAAAACACATTAAAGTCCCTAAACGAAAACTGTACACTATTCGCTTATCCCAAGATTTATACCATTCTTCCACCACTCTTTCCTTGGATAGATGAATGACGCACGAGATAATGGATGGATGATTGAACGATTATATGACTGACTGGATAAATGGATGGTTAACTGATTAGACGGACGGACGGGTGGGTGATTAAACTGTTATATTAACGGATAAGTAGATGAGTAAAAGGTCAGACAGGATGGGCGGATGATCGAAAGAGTAAACGGGCCAATAGATGGATGGATTGATATTTGAACAGTTAGACGAATAAGAGGAAGAATGAATTAATGAATGGTTTCATGTGTGGATTGATGACTGAACGGTTAGACGAATGGATAGATGATTGAGTAGTTAGACTGACTGAAAGATGAATGGATGATTGAGTAGTCGTATGGACAGATAGATTGATTATTGAATAGTTAGACGGACAGATGAATGGATGGTTGAACGGTTAGACGGAAGGGTGGTTGAACAGTTAGGGAGACTCACGGATGGATGGGTGGATGATTGAGTAGTTAGACTGACTGAAAGATGAATGGATGATTGAGTAGTCGTATGGACGGATAGATTGATTATTGAATAGTTAGACGGACAGATGAATGGATGGTTGAACGGTTAGATGGAAGGGTGGTTGAACAGTTAGGGAGACTCACGGATGGATGGGTGGATGATTGAGTGGCTAGATAGATGGATGGATGATTTAACAGTTACACGGATGTATCGATGGAAGGTTTAATGATCAACTAGATGGACATAATTGAATAAATAGTGTTATTTAGATATTTGTTTAACAACAAGTAAAAGCTTGGAATAGCATATTCTTTCATTGGGGGGTGTGTCTTTGAGCCAGACAAGCTTCGGAGAATTCCACTCCTCGTCAGTGACCTTGGACACAACCACCAATGAAATATCACACCAAACCAAGCCTTTATACTAGTGAGGTATCGAAAATTAAATGTTTAAACAACTCTATTTATTCAATTATTTACAAGCTGCTCAGTGTCGGCTAACAATACG
>NW_013666659.1:121104-134032 GCF_000517525.1 Limulus polyphemus | reverse complement strand
TCGATTGATATATTTGACCATGTCCAAGGTCTCGTACGTTAACTTACTCTAATTGTGCTTAATATAATTTCAATTTCAGGGTAGGCTGGTAGAGGTCCGTATGAGTAATAAAATCGAATCGGGTATACGCTCGCCCCACGCTTGGTATTGCTGGCCCATAAAAATATAGCTAATAAAAAAGGAAAAAATAAGGTCTCAGCGATTAATTTACTCTAATCCAGTCTAAAAGAATTTCAAATGCCGCGGCTATTGGGGATTTCCTCTTGCTTAACAGAAACAAGGTGGTAGTTGTTGTGTGAAGTATGGTGGCATTATATTGCTCTTATTATCGAAATACAAAGACAAGTTTATTGATAACTATAAATAACAAACATCAATTGATGACCCATCAGTGGGTTTCATCTGGTCATTTTAACAGATTAGCCCATAAAGAAGAGAAATTTATTAATTTGCAGTTACTGTTAGGTTATCATCTTTATATGTTTTAAGTATATATATATATTTAGGAAAACCTTATCTTATTTATTATCTGTTTATTAATTCATAAACAGGCTTTTTATTCGAGGGTTTCAAGTTTGTGCATATGTTTGGATTTATGACAACTGGCGTTTGGTGACCCTACCCTGGAACTCTGTTTGGACATGGCTTCTTTGTTTTGTTGGTGTGGATTTTTTTTTCTACTGGGCTCACAGAGCAAGTCACGGTAGGTCGTATAAATTATCTTAAGGCACGAGAGCCACTTTCTATACTCATTATAATCTATACATGGCTATAAGATAACTAATGAAGAGAACATCTGTTGTATAGAACAAGAGACTTGTGATATAAGTGTAAGTAAACGAGTGTTATCTGTGTTACTAAATAAGATATCATGATATATGTGTTACTAAACAAAGGACTAGTGATATAACCGTTGGTAAGCAAAAAAAACTGGCTATATGTTACAAGAAACTGGTTTATCAGCGGTGCTAAACGAGAAACTTGGGATATCTATATTAATAAAAATGGACTGATTCTATACCTTGATTGATGAGGGTCGCCTAGCCGACACGCTGACCAGCATATCTGGATCAAACGAAATCGAATGGTTTGTTTATTTGTAATTAAGCACAAAGCTACACAATGGACTATCCGCGGTGTACCCACCGCAACCATCGAAACCCATTTTTTATGTTAATACCCTTAGCTATCCTCTTTTAGTACATTATATAGTGTTATCTTTATTTTTAAAGTTTAATTGATGGTGGAATATATTATATGTATTTCAACAGAACATTGGTCTATTTTATTCAGGTATAATCAGTACTAAACAATCCAAGGAATATATATATTGTTACGTCTCTTGTCGTTAGTTAATTTTCCGTAAAAATTCTTTCCAAAGAAACTTTACGGATACAAGTCCTTTCTTAAATAAAACTGGTTTATTCTTTCTGAATACAACTTTGCTATACACTTAATTTCCACAGTCACGCTATAACAAAAGCTATAACTCACGTCTCTCGTGGCCAACAATATTCGCATACATTCAATTACTCATTACTTTCCCGTCGCTTCGTGGCCGGTCTTATATATACAAGACTACACTATATCTAGAAGGATCACGAGATTTAAGAAAAAGACAAAAGATCGTATTCGATATAAGTTCTGCAGTTCATCTTGTTGCTCGAGTGTGGTTTGTTTTGGTGAGTGATTTTTGACAGTTATTACTTATTTGTTTATTACTTTTCATTTGTGTCCATACATTCTGGGTTGCCTCAAGTTGCTGAGTGCCCAACTATGTCGGATCAACCAGGTCAGTCGCCTCGTCGTGTTCATCTAAAACCTTATTTCTAACCCACGGAGGGTATACCTTGGAAGCCTGCAACCCTTGGTGTTTCTCCCTCCTGAACCGGCTGCTTGGATTCGGATAGCTCTTCAACTACTAGAAATGTTCCATGACTGTCGTATGCTGCCGTTGCCTCATCGTCGTCCTCTGGTTTAACTATCTCTACTGCCTCTCACCTGTCTCCTGCTGGTTCTACTTCGTCTACCATTGCTGCCTCTACCACTGTTACTCAGTCAATTCCTGCCTCCACTCGATCTGGCTATTCTGGTGAAGTGCTTGGACCTATGGAAATTACTGAAGCTCCTCAGATTACTGTGCCCCTACTTTCGGGCATGGTTCCCCTGTTTTTCTCTACCAGGACTCTCTTTCTCGAACTTTCTAAATAATGCCTTCGTTCTGACGTTCATCAACTAATTCCAACGAGAAATGGCATAATTGTGAAAACTGGTAACCCTCAATTGTGTGATATACTGCATAACAAAATGGGACTGCTTAATCTGGGTAGTCTACCATGCTCACTCAACTTCGCTCCCCTGCTCTAAAACAACAACCTCCTCCTCGTCGTACACCTTTTTTTTTCTCTTGTGTCATCCGTGGTGTGGATCCTGCCATCACTGAAAGAGAGATCCTCTCTGAACTTCTACTTGAAAATATATCAGTCAAGCGTGCCATTCACATTCATCCTACCTTCATGATTCGTGTTTTGGCTGAGAATAGTGACACTATAGTTCATCTTCTATCTAATAGAGCATTTCTTTTCCAGCAACGCCATCAGGTTGAAGTTTCCCGTTCCCCAGCCCCAGGCTCTGCACTGTGAGAGGTGCCTATTATACAACTCACATTCCACTGCTAAATCCCCTAACCAACCAGTTTGTTCTAATTGTCGCGGACCTCATCTCCTTTGCCAATGCTCTTGCTTAAGCTCTCCTCCCCTCTGCAACACTTGCCATCTTGATCATCCTACATACTCCTTTAAGTGTCAGAGTAAACCAGCCCCCTATGTTGTTGACAATGATTTCTTACATGCTCCCATTACTGCAACTGATGTCTGGTGGGTGCTGAAGAACAGACGTAACTCTGCTCCTGGTCCTGCTGGCATCACATACTGCCAAGTCCATCATGCCCCTCTGCAGTTCCTTCGACTTCTTGCATTGTTCTACACTTTTCTTCTTTCCTCAAGATTTTTCCTGATTCCTATTCTGCTTTTTCTGAAACCGGGTAAATCTGCCTCTGATGTTAATTCTTATCATCCTACCAGCCTCACTAGTGTTTTCAGTGAAAACTTTGAATGCATCCTTGTTTCCCGTCTTCATCAATACATAGCTGCTCACAATCTGCTGCCTCATACACAGGCGGGATTCTGTACATTCTCTATGTTGCTGATATGCCTTGTCCCCAGCCTCCTCTTCAGTTTTTTCAATATGCTGATGACACAGCTTTGGTAGCCCATTGTTCCACGATGTCCACACTAAACAAGCTACTCCAGGCTGCTGTAAATTATTTTGTGTCGTTGTGTCATCGCTTCTGGTGGCTATCCCTCAATGTCCCTAAGACACGAGCTATTCTTTTTGGTCCAACACGTCATAAGTTTCGCCCTTGCCGTGACCGGTCTCTATTTGATGTCCGAGTTGACAATGTCCCAATCCCCCTTTCTGACTCCGTGACCTATCTAGGCATTGCCAAGGTTACTCGATGTTTTCATCTCCTCTGTTCTCTCACTGGTACCTTCTGGGGCCTGAACTCTCCCCTTCTGCTATACACATACAAGACATTTATCAGACCCTGCTTAACCTATGGACATACATCGTGGATATCTGCTTCTCTGACCTTCTACTCTCGTCTCCAGGTTTTGGAGCGCCATGCCCTCCGGCTCGCCTTTGGCGTTAAACTTCCTAGTCCCACTTCAGACCTTTATCGCTGTATCAACTTTCCTCACATTCTATTACACCTTCGACAGCTTCACACTCGCTATGTAAATAAATGTTTTCGTGACCACAATCTCATCTTCTCCGATGTTCTCGCCACCACTGTACCCACTCCGAGAAGCATTTTGGCACCAGCTGATCACCTGCTGAACCTCTATGTTATGTCCCTCCCAGCTGACAATCCCGACCACGTTGAGATGTCCTCTCTTCGCTTATTTATCTCTCATGATTCATAATACTCACAATACCCGTTGTCAGTTCCCACACTATCTCCTTTATATGATATAGACTGATCAGTGTTCACCCATTTTCTCGGGATTGTCGCCTCCATCTGCAAATATCACGTTTTCCCCATTTTCCGCCTCCTGTGCTGACTTGCACCCTCACTCTTCTATTATTCATTTTCACCATTTTTCTTTTTTCGTCGCTTGGCTGACAAGAGGGCGTAACCCTCTACCTGCCCGCCGGTCCCTCCGGAATCGGAATGAAATAACGCTTATGTTGTTGTTGTTGTCAGACGAACAGATGGATTAGTGGATGATTAAGAGGTTAGGTGGATCAATGAATGGCTAAACTGTTAGACATACGAATGGATGGATTTTAGCGACACACGGTAAAATTGCCGATAATGATTTCTCTTACGAAATGACTCCACTACTATTAATGTTTCAAACTATTTGGAACAGTTTGTTATTTTGTAAGTTTTCTTTCAGTTACCTCTCGAATAATAATCTTTCAGCTCAAACTATTATCTTATAATAAAGCATAGTCTACGCTAAAAATAACTAGCAGAATTGGTTTTGCATCTTGAATTTTTCTCGTTGGATTATTATTTTTAGTTGATTGGTACCGTCAGTGAAAAGCTCCAAAACTCCTACTAGTACCACTACTAATTATAGTGCCCGGCATGGCCAGGTGGTTAGGGCACCCGACTCGTAATCTGAGGGTCGCGGGTTCGAATCCCCGTCCTACCAAACATGCTCGCCCTTTCAGCCGTGGGGGCGTTATAATGTGACGGTCAATCCCACTATTCGTTGGTAAAAGAGTAGCCCAAGAGTTGGCGGTGGGTGGTGATGACTAGCTGCCTTCCCTCTAGTCTTACACTGCTAAATTAGGGACGGCTAGCGCAGATAGCTCTCGTGTAGCTTTGCGCGAAATTCAAAACAAACTAATTATAGTTGGTGCTGATCAGAATATCCTTAGAAGTTGGAGAGAAAGGTATTTTTCTTCTTTCAAAATGTTCTTTTTTTCTTGTTTAATTCATGTTTTATTAGTCTTATTCAAACTTGAAACAATGATTTTTGTTATTTCAGTATTGTCTAATTTCATTATTTCGTATTTTGTTGAAATGGAGGTAACAATTCCATTCTAGCAAAATAAAAGGAACAATATGGCATCGCAAACTAATTAGGATAGTTCATTGGATTTTTTATGTTTATTGTAAGCAAATTAGAAAAAAAAAACTTCATTCATTAGATAATTACCAAGCGCTACAGACTAACTTAAATTGACAAAAGTATGGTATATTGGTTGTAACATAGAAGATGTATTAACAGTTCGAGGAAGACTTCTTAAGTAACACCTGAACTGAACGAGGCTATCAGGGCGTCACGTAGTTTACCCGACTGACAATTGAACTAAACATGGATATCAAAGGGATTGAATCCTCGTCCTCCCACATGTGAAATGTGTGCTCTGCTGTGTGAGCCAAAGCCAAAGCCAAAACCTTTTTTCACATATGAAAAATATTCGTAGAATACTGTATATATACATATGTGTGTCTGTGTATGTGAGAGAGAGAAGGGTATATGTTATAAATAGACAAATCTTAATGTTATTATTGTATTATGTAGTTGGACATGAAATAAACAAAATCCTACTAAACAGAATATGTAGTTGTAGTATTTAGATTTAAAGTAAAGAAGTGTAAAAACGTGGAATGACTGTAAACGAAATATATAAATTATATCTCTGTACACAACATTTTTGGATAAACACCTTGTCTTTGCGGATAATCGTCATCTTTGACTAATACCACTATATTTTTTCTTCATAAAGCGACGTTATAAAATAGTGAACTTTTAAAATTATGGCATCAAGAAATGAAAAATTCTACCTGCGCCATGTTTTTCTTTTTGTAAATTTCTTGTGTGTGTATATGTGTCTAAATCGTATTTGTATATAATCTAAAACCCGTACTTATTTTATTTGACGCAATGTTTTAGCTGTAGAGCACCGAAATTGATTGAAGTTGTGACACTGACTATTAAGGCTAATTGCCGTAGATTATATAGCGGGTAAATTCGTGCGTTTCGTACGAAACTTTATTAAACTTTAGACCTAATTGTCGATTTTTAGGTGCCTGTTGGAATTTGTATTGAAATATAATCTTATTGCGTTATGTATAAGCCTGGAAAGGTAAAAAATTAACTTAATGTGTTTCCTTGCGTGTATGTGTTACTGAAGTAATTGTCTTTAAAGTTAATGTTATAAACGTCGTAGTTTTGCACTCATATAGAACAATACACGTTAAACTTCGTTCACTTTTGCACCCCTAAAAGCGTAAAAGTGCCACTGTACAATAAGCCAATATGAATATACACGCATATACAAACAAACTGACCGACCGAAACAAATTGTTCTTTTAATTACGTAGATTAGATGTGTGTATAATCGTAACAAATAAAGTAAAGAAAATAACAATAAATAAAAATTCATTTAATTAATGCATTGAATCCAACGTAAGTAAGGTCCTATTACGACTACTCAAGTACAAAAGTCGGAGTTATACATAATATAATAAACAATAATTGATACAAATTATACTTTGTTTACAACTAATCAAACGTGATTGTACATAGGTACAGATTGATTACATTAACAGAAAAAAAATTGTTTATAGCTTTTCACACTGTAAAAGTTACAGTACGTGTTTTCTTTTCTTGAGCTTCTTCAAGTGGGTTTTGTTCCTGCTCCTGCCTGATTTCCTCTGGTATATGTCTAGTTGGTGGTTGAAAATGGGGCTGGTGCACATTCAACTGTAAATAGCAGCGACCTTCCAGGCAGTACAGTGTTGGTCTGGTTCCATGTGTTAATCACAAGGTATTACTGGAGTTACTAACCTTTATAGGTAGGTTTACACAATGGCATGACGAAGATTTTGGAAAGGAGCAGCGTTTTCTCCCGTCCTTTTGTGGATGTGGTGACGTTTCATCTCTCGGCAAATGTTGTGGAGTTCATAGAAAAATACCCCCCCCCTCCCATCGTAGTTGATGCAGGTACGTGGACATCCAAGTTATGTGCCAACCGTCCTCTTCTTATAGCATCCTCCTCACAAAAGGAGTCGGAAACTGTAGGTCTTGCAGTCTCCAGTCGACTAACTTAACTGACATTTCCTTGATAATATATATTATATAATATATTGTAACGGGCAGTGCCCTTAGGGCTAGTCGTTGGAGCTCCGACTCTACTGCCAATTACACCACATATAATTAATTGGGGAAATGCAGTGGCAAGTGGAGCTCACAAGTCACTAACTCAAGGTGATTTACGGTTAGACTAAAGAAAACGATTCTGAGACTGAGGTTTCACAAAATATGTGAATTTTATTTAAGTTCTTACATATAACATACACTATTTTATAACATTCAGCTAGTTATTCAATAAACAAACTTTCAATTTAACGGTTACCATGAGCTGAACAATTCCTGTCTAATCTCCTGTATCCACTACCTCTTAATTTAAATATTCTAGTCTGGTAATGAAACTGATGTACATTTGATTTCGGGCACACTACTAATAAGGTAAGTTCATCCTTTATACTAAATATCCAAGTCACTGGGGTCCTTGTCTTATAAAAATAGAATATACTAAATATCCAAGTCACTGGGGTCCTTGTCTTATAAAAATAGAATAATTTAGAAAGAATTATTCTTTTCTCACATAATTCAGCTATTTTATTTTTAATATTACATAGTTACAACTTACAATAAGTACTGAATAAATTCCTGAATTAGAATCACAGACTCTGATAGCCCCCTCTCTACATCTTAACATATCTTTCTTTGTCATTTCTAGATAAGTATGCTGATCACTTGAACAGCAATGTATGGTTTTCCTTTTCTATAGTAAAAGCTAAAGAGTGGTTTAAACTTAATGGTAAAGTTATAATTCTATAAAATTTAAGCATCCTATCTGTTGCTTTTAATGGTATCTCTATAAACATCCTTAAAGTATTTCTGATTACAGCTGTCTTTACATCAGCCCATGTATAATACATGTAAATCTGATCACTATGAGTAGGGATCACAAACTGTAAATGTGGAGATAATATCCTTTCAATTTCTTCTAACACTCTTTCTAACTTACTCGGGAGTAACAAGAATGAACTCAATTTTTTTTTATCTGCAGCTACATACAATGCTTGTATTAACTTAGCTAACTCCATCCTGCTACTTCCTACAGTAAAAGATAACTGTTGTAGGTTATTCTGAATCCTAGTGTTAAAAACTAACATTTCAATTCCTGCCTTATATAGTTCAGTTTTTCTGACTCTAGTGTGTATTAATGCATTAGTAATGTTTACTAAACTCCAGATACTTTCCTAATGTTTTGGTCATGAAATTTAATTGTCTGGTTTAATGAATTCATTATAGTCGCTTGTTCACATATAATGGATAATTTACTTAGATACCTGTCTCTGTCGCTCTACCTTCCTATTTAGTTCACGTAGGTCGTCGGTGGTCTCGGATCCGAATATGAATTTTAAAACGCTTCCATTAAAACGCATTTACTAAATCTCGTTTCTGTCGAGTTCTGTCTAATACTGATACGCTATCTTTAATATATTTTAACCATAATAATAACTCACCTATCTCGTCATGGTCTCACTAGGGTTTTATAATTTTCAATTACTCCTTCTTGTAAGATTCTTGCTAACTTTCAGATAGCTGTTCCGTGATGTATCTCGTGTGATGTATTGTCCTATCTTCTGAACTTCCTACATCAAAACTAACGCGAGTATTCACGTCGAACGAATTCTTGAACGCTAGCTAACTCTTTTTGTAAACGCACTAATAATCGAAGCTACTGCGGACAATCTTCGACAATTATCCATTTTTCTCCGGATAACATAAAATTACTTTATTCATCAAAAGCCATACCTACCTTGTTTTGTACTGGAACAATACTTACATTCTGTCCAGTCCTGATTTCTACCATCAGTAACATAATAATCCTGGTAAGCCTGTAGATATGTTTACCAATAATATACATAATTATAAGATTTAGTACAATATATGCAATATGTTTCTATTTCATTTGTATTGTTTTATTGCCCTTTGAACCATGTCTAACTAATAATTCCGCCACACAAATTGTAAATCATTCCACGAATGTGTACCTCAGGTTAACCTATCGAATTACATAACGCATGAGCTGCTCGAGAGCATACTTCGTGTAGAATATTTACTGTTAACATGCCCGTAGACAGAATGTTTGAAAGGGGAGTTTTAATTTGTGAGATCAAAACCCAACACATATTGTGGAAAACACAATCAGCATGCAAATCATGCTAATGCCAACCAGAAAATTAGTAAGAAAAAAAAGGTGCTATGAGATTATGGAAGCAATATTGCATTAAATATAGCTTAAACGATTGCATGGCTGTTCAAATAAATTCCACAAGCATCCAATGAAAAGTCAATAAACAATCATTCTGTTGTAGCACCGCATGGGGAGCTAGACTTAAATTACCATAAATATGTAAGTTTTATTATAGTAAAGTACTGTACAATCTACATGGAGAGTAGTTATTAACTGTTAAGTTATATTACTCATTTAAACAACTCTGTACAGCAATAGCAGATTAGCTTTATCAGTCATTGGCTGTCATATACGTACATATATACACTACTGAAATAGTGAGTTAGCACACTCCATTCTTCTGAGGTGCTTTTCCATAAATATCTTACATACAGTTTCAATGTTGACAGCAGTGTAATAACGATTATGTATTAAAGGTAGAGCACTCAGTCTTTCTTCAGTTTCTGTACAGCTCAGGTAAACTATTGAACTGGCAGAGAGCAGATGCCCAACCTTCACATGAACACCTAGTGTCAATGTGGCAAAGCGTGTCAGTAACATAAAGATGTTTGATACACTGAAGCATGTTTTTAACCAATCAGCAAGTATCTGAGGCTTGTGCTGAAAAAATATAGAAAGCCATTTTGCCTTCCATCGATAAAGTTGTTCATCAAAAATATCAGGATTTGGGAAATCTTCCCTGTAAAAATCTATAGGTTGTCTGATATCAAAGATAGAAAATTCTTGTGGAAGTTTCTGAATTGAGCTGCTTGCTTTACATGTACATCAAATATGGAGAAAAGATTACTGATAATGTGTCCAAGAAAAGTAATGGTTACTATTTTCTTAAAGTAATCCTCCACGGAATAATATTCTGCATTTGCAAATTGGGTTTGTCGTTGACTAACTCATGGCATGCTAACATTAATATTAAATTTATTTGAAATATTAGTACTGTGCTGGAAGATACGATGTGAATAATCATCTACGTTCACTATTAGTGAAGGCAGTTCTTTACAGCATTGTTAAGGAAGCACCAAAAAGAATGTCTTGGCTTGGACCTTGATAATTTATAGAAGCTTCTTTCAAATAGTAAAGAGAACTTTCTAAAGCTGTTAAATAAAAAGGAATTCAAATGATTCCAGTATTTTTAGATAAGTCATGGCATTTATCTTATCTTCAGCAGCCCAATTGTCATTAAACATTTTAAAATTATCATCTCCATACACAATAATCTCACACAAGTGAAGTAACAATGGATGACATAAACAGTGCCTTTCCCAACCTTCATTATTCTCAACCCAGCGTGTAATGCACGCATTGATTAGTGGAAGACGTGATGAAGCTCTTCCATGCTGGATGCCCTTTTTATAGATTGCCCACGTTTAGGTGAGGATTTAATCGAAATAGTTATTCCTTTAACTTCGTACTGGTGGAACTGAACATGAATGTATGATAGCAGGGTTAAGTGAGTGACCCGTACAGTTAGTGGACAAGGCCTTGTTTTGCATATCTCGAATTTGTTTTTGGACACCAGATCTTTTGCCAACCATGGTGGATGCTCCATCATATCCTTTACCACGTACTTCATGTAGAAATAATCCAACATCAGTCTATATCTTTGTAATTGCACATACAATATATCTGTAGCTTAATAAAGCCAATAAATTCTTCCCTAATTCCACAGTTGTCATCTACAAAGGGAAGACATATTGGTAAATGTTCCACAATGTGAGAAGACACTTAATCAGCAAAAACGGAATAGAATCCAGCCTTTTTACTGCATCAGTAATTTTTACTCGAATTGCATCATATCCTATGACATGGATGATGTCATTTTGTGAGTGGAAAGATAAATATATATCATTTTTTCCATTGAGATGATAAAAATGAGCTCTTACTATTTCATTATTTCCACCATAATGTTTCAGCAAGCCCACAAAATTGCCAGAATTTCTGAAAGAATTTACATCTTCGATATCGTCATAAAATGCCTTATTTTCCTAAAAACAAATTGTGATGAACATTTTTTTTTAAGAATATGTTTATTCTGAGTTGTACGTGATTGAAGGGCACTGTTGGTAATAATATCAATTCTACTGGATGATAAATGTTTAATGGAAGCCTTCAAAGCATCAGCAGCCTGCGGGGAATCATGATGATAAACAAGCTTAGAATGATAACTTAAAGTATCACTAATTTCTACCCAGTTGTTAAATGATTTTTGACAAGTACTACTTTATCACGTCGGCTATACACTGAAGAAGGGTACCACAAGGACCACAAAAAATGCCATCCAATTTTTGGCTGTATAATAATTATTGGTATTTTTCAAGCCAAACTATTTTAAACTTGTGGTTACACCCATGAGAAAAGGTTGTAGGAAAAAGCTTTTGGTGGTGCCACATGCTAATAAAGATAGGAATAATTTTCAGCATTTGATAGATTACCAATAGCTTGGTATTTTTCATCAAGTGCTTTTGCTGGTTTCAATAAATTGCCAGTGTCAATTCATGGGCCAATGTCTATAGAAATACCATGACATATTTCTGATGAATCAATGATTGTTGTAGTGCAGTGCAGGAAGAATGGAGTTGTCAGTGCTTGAAGGAGTTTCAGGCTCAAGTAAAACAGTTTGCATATCATCAGTGTCATCACAAAATAATATAGTTCAATAGTGTCAACCTCATAAGCTTCACATTCACCAATGGTACCAGAGAAAGACTGAGATGGTGACTGGACTGTGTCATTAGCAGTGTTTGAAAACAAAAATATATAGAAATCTTAAATAGGCAACCATTGAGTAGGTTTAACATAACATTGTATATATATATAAACTGAGTGGTCACGAGTAAATAGACACGTAATTTTTCGTGAGTTAACTGATTTATGAAGCAGATGAACCCCATATGAAGCAGAAGCCAACGAGACAGAGACCAGTGCCGAAGACGATACGTCCCATAAAATTAAGAGACTTTGTTGAATTGTAATTTTGTGTTTGTAATTCTGTACATTTAATTAAGTTAGTGTTAATTGTTATTGGTTTAATGTAAGTGCCTATTGTTCGGGACGAGCAATACTAAGGAAGGGGCAGTGTTACGACATCGAGGTCACGTGACTAGTATCATGCCACGTCATTCTCGAACATTCACCAATCTCGAAACAATTGTTCCCAAATCCAATCTCCGAATCTTTTCCTCTGAAAAAACAGACCAAACGAAGCCTTTATATTGGTGAGGTGTCGAAAATCGAAATGGTGTATTTAAGTATTTTACACTCTCAAAAAAAGCAACCTATCATTCTATAGGTATTTGAAGAACTTGTAACATTTCGCCACAATTTAATTCTTCGTATTGTTAGCCGACACTGGGCAGCTGGTACATAACTGAATAGAGTTGTTTAAACATTGTTTAGCAACAAATAGTGTCCAGGGTCACTTGTGAAGAATGGAATTCTCCGAAACTAGTCTGGCTCAAGACACATACACCCCAATGAAAGAATAGACCATTCCAAGCTTTTACTTGTTGTTAAACAATGTTTCACAACTCCATTTAGTTATAAATGAATAAAAGAAAGACAGCTTTTCAGTAACACT
>NW_013666659.1:118860-120197 GCF_000517525.1 Limulus polyphemus | reverse complement strand
GTAGGTGACTCAATGTTTTCTTAACTCCGAGATGTCCTCCTGTTACAGTATCATGGGATTGATGCAACACAACTTCCCGTAACTTTCTCGGTATAATCATTTGCCAGGTCGACACTTCCCATCTGCAGTTTCCCATCTCCGGAGAAGAATACCATCTTCAAGCCTCAACTGGTCTCATTGTGCCCAGTAGTTCTTTGTCACAGGGCTTAGACTAGACACCTTCTCCCAAGCTGGGTGCAAAACACTTGCTTTTAGAAAATCAATCATTGGCTTCAAATTTTTCTCCTGTTCTGCTTTGATATCTATATTTGGTTCCACTTCACCATCATCAACTCTTTCAGTCGGCTTGACTTCAGCTCGATGGCACCTGGTTAGTTCAACCTCTCTTTTGCAGCAATGTCTGCAGTCATTTTTGCAGGGTCTTCGGCTCAGTCCATCAGCAGTACCATGGGATTTTCCTTCTCTATATTCAATATTATAATTATACTGGTCTATTTTTCCGATCCAGCGTGCTAGTTGTCCCTCTGGGTTCTTTAATGATCTTATCCAGTGTAACGCAGCATGGTCTGTCCTAATGGTAAACCTTGCACCATAGAGGTAAGGGTGGAAATATGTCAGTCTCTTTACTATACCAAGGAGTTCCCTCCGTGTTACACAGTAGTTTCTCTCTGGTCTACTCAAAACCCTACTGAAGTAGGCCACCACATGTTCGTTTTTGACAGCTTTCTGAGACAATACTCCTCCAATTCCGACATTACTAGCATCACAATCCAGTATGTACAGCAGTGGGGGATCTGGAAGCTTTAAAAGTGGAGTGGAGGCCAATTTTTCCTTCAACGTCCTGAAAGAATGCTGGCAAGAAACTGTCCATTTGAACTTCTGGCCTTTTTAGTCAAATCATGTAGTGGAGCAGCTATAGTTGCAAAGTCCTTCACAAATTTGCGGTAGTAAGTACAGAGTCCCAAGAAACTTCTTAACTCTCCCACATTGTCTGGTGTTGGCCTGTCATGCACTGCTTTCACCTTATCAGGATCAGTTTGCACATCATTCTCACTTACAATGTGGCCTAAGTAAAGCACCTCTTTCTTTACAGTTGTATTCCTTGCTTTAACATTAACTGGCTCTACTTCCTCGCACACACCCAACAACACCCCTTCCTTAAGTGTCTGCTCACATTTAGAGAAATTGGCCACTGTTATGAGTACTACTTGATGACCTGCTACAAGTGACTTTCCAATCTTTAAATCCATTGGCCTGGATGGGTCTTTCACTGCTTCTACAAGCATTGGGCTTCCATGGGAATGTTATTTTATCCTACCCCAAATTATCTTCTCTGA
>NW_013666659.1:115848-118176 GCF_000517525.1 Limulus polyphemus | reverse complement strand
GAGCCGACACCAGCGCTCTATAGTTGTGTCAGTCGTCTGCGGACAACTGTCCAAGTATTTCCAGTAGTTGTCCCTTCAAGCTCGTTGCCAGATATACTGCTTTCTGCTCCTGTGTCGAGCCATTCATTTCCGCCAGTAGCTCAAATTGTGCACTATATGTTTCCCACGGAGCCTTCCCATAGAATTTCTGTGGCTTCTTTCGTACTGGACCACTCCTAGTACTGGCATTCATATCTGGGATGTGACTTCTAACAGGGCTGAAGTTGTCTGCATTAGGGTTTAGCTGCAGGGTCTGGAAGGGGCTTGTCATTGTCTGGAGCTGGTTAAGTCGATGGTTAATGTATCCTCCTTGTGTGAAAGACAATAAATCGTCCTTTAACGTATCTAATTTACTAATGTTTTACATTTGTGCTTCTTGTTTCCTTTCTTGTTCCAGTTGCCACTGCTGTAGTCTCTCTTCTTGTTTCTTTTCTTTTCCCCCAACAACTGCTGTAATTTCTCTTCTTGTTTATTTTCTTTCTCCTCCAACCACTGCTGTAGGTGTCAGAGAGTGGGACAAAAAAAATGGAAACGAGAAGCGGCAAATCAAACTACAGCTTAGCAGATTTGATGGCAGCAATACAAGAACAGCAAAAGAAACAAGAAGAACGAGAAGAGAAACAAGAAGAGAAATTACAGCAGTTCTTGGAGGAAAAAGAAAAGAAACAAGAAGAGAGACAACAGCAGTTGCAAGAAAACCTGCAACAGTGGCAGATCGAACAACAAAATAAACAAGAAGAGTGATTACAGCAGTTGTTGGAGGAAAAAAGAAAAGAAACAAGAAGAGAGACAATTTGTTACGTCTCCGTTTGTTAGTTAATTTTCCGTAAATTCGTTCCGACGAAACTTTAGCGACACAAGTCCTTTCTTAAATAAAACTGGTTTATTCTTTCTGAGTATAACTTTGCGATACACTTAATTTCAACAGTCACACTATAACAAACGCTATAATTCAAACGAACGCCTCACGTGCTCAACAATATTCTCTCTGACTGCAGTTCAAGTACTCATTCTCCCCGTCGCTTCGTGGCCGGTCTCATATATACAAGACTACACTATTTCTAGAAGGATCACGAGATTTAAGGAAAAGACGTGAATGTTCGAGAATGACGTGGCGTTATACTAGTCACGTGACCTCGATGTCGTAACAATATAAATTGTATGTTGTTGGGATAAAAACACAGAAAAGTATTATAGCAGCTATTATACATTCCATGGAATGTATATTGTGAGAATACAAACACAAACATGGTATTAGAGAAATTATTACATGTAACATGGAAAACATGTTGTGTAAATACATACGTAAAAACAGTATTAAGCGTAATTATTTTACGTATCACTGAATGTAGGTTGTTGGAATAAAAACACAAACACAATATTAGAACAATTATCATACGTGACATGAGCTCTAAGTAGTGAGAACATAAACAAACATATAGTATTACATCAAATATTGTACGTAAAATGGACTGTATGTTGTAGGAAATACAAGCACAGACACAGAATTAAAGCAATTATTATACAATATAATACAAACATTGTATTAGAACAATTACGTGTATAATTATTATACTTAACGTGGACTGTACGCTGTGAGAATACAAACACAGTCACAGTATCAAAGCAGTTATTATACGTAACATGGGAAGTATGTTATGGAAATACAAACACAGACACCGTATAAGAGCAATTATTATACGTAACGTATAATGTAGGTTGTGGGAACACAGACACGGTAATATATCAATTGTTATATGTAGCATGCAATGTTTGTTGTGCGAATACAAATACAGTATTAAAGCAATTATTATACGTAACATGTAATGTAGGTTGTGGGAACACAGACACGGTAATATATCAATTGTTATATGTAGCATGCAATGTTTGTTGTGCGAATACCAACACAGTATTAAAGCAATTATTATACGTAGCGTAGAATTTATGTTATGGGAATACAAAGAATTTGAACAGACATGTTTCCCTTACAGTTAATTTGATTACACATGTTTCTCCAACATGAATTTGACTATCTATGAGTAGACATGTTTCTCCAACATGAATTTGACTAGCTATGAGTAAACATGTTTCTCCAACATGAATTTGACTAGCTATGAGTAGACATGTTTCTCTTACAATATATTTGAGTAAACATGCTTCTCTTACAATAAGTTTGAGTAAACATGCTTCTCTTACAATAAGTTTTGGAATTTTGTTTTGGAATTTCGCGCAAAGCTACACGAGGGCTATCTGCGCTAGCCGTCCCTAATTTAGCAGTGTAAGACTAGA
>NW_013666659.1:112350-115281 GCF_000517525.1 Limulus polyphemus | reverse complement strand
AGTAAACATGTTACTTTACAATAAGTTTAAGTAAACATGTTTCTCTTACAATAAGTTTAAGTAAACATGTTACTTTACAATAAGTTTAAGTAAACATGTTTCTCTTACAATAAGTTTGAGTAAACATACTTCTCTTACAATAACTTTAAGTGAACATGCTTCTCTTACAATAAGTTTAAGTGAACATGTTTCTCTTACAATAAGTTTAAGTGAACATGTTTCTCTTACAATAAGTTTGAGTAAACATGTTCTCTTACAATAAGTTTAAGTAAACATGTTTCTCTTACAATAAGTTTGAGTAAACATGCTTCGCTTACAATAAGTTTAAGTGAACATGCTTCGCTTACAATAAGTTTAAGTGAACATGCTTCGCTTACAATAAGTTTAAGTAAACATGTTTCTCTTACAATAAGTTTGAGTAAACATGCTTCGCTTACAATAAGTTTAAGTGAACATGCTTCTCTTACAATAAGTTTAAGTGAACATGTTTCTCTTACAATAAGTTTAAGTGAACATGTTTCTCTTACAATGAATTTGAGTAAACATGCTTCTCTTACAACAAATTTGAGTAAATTTAACGATATTTCCCATGATTTACAATAAACTGTTCTAATTGTTTGCATAGTTTCTTCCAAAGACTGAGAATAAATTTAACTTCTCTTAACACATTTGAGTACATGTTATTTTGTCCACATGCTTAGATAACTATACAGAGGGTTGAATACACTATGTTAAAACAAGTTTCAATGTGGAAATCAGTAGATCACGTGACAATCACAACTTATATAAAATCGCGGTGGAACGGAATATATCAAAACTACATTTTAATTCAACTTGCCATTGTGTGGATAGTGAGATGCCACAAAAAATCGATCGGTTTTTGCAGGGTTTATAATGGCTTTTATAACGCAAAATGTTCATAGATTCAGATCATAAAGATGTGTACAGATCGGTGATTTAGGGTTTCTTAGACAGAGATAACAATTGGACTTAATGACAGCGGAAAATAAATAAAAATGGATCAACTTGGTACATCATGACCAATTATATAGAGTGGCCTGCCACAAGTCGTATCCTAGCTGTGGTAAGCAAAGTGCAGCGTCTTGTATCAGGTGATAATCCATGAACATAAAGTTGGGCAACAGTTCTCAACATAATAAAGAATGGTCTCCTTCTGGAAAAGCGACACAAATCACGTGTACTATAGTTGCTTCCGCGACATATCTGGAGAATGAAACCGGTATTCATGCTACTCCAAACAAAAACATACTAATCAAGTAGCCGATCGCAGTGCTTGTGGATTTTTGTGGGATTGGACTACTGAATAGGATTATGGGAAAACGACATTCCCGTACGCTAAATGGAATATGGAAGACATGCTTTAAATATGGCACCCTTACAATGGTGAGTTTGTGATTCTTCATGATTGAATAGAATAAAACTAGTTATCATTTCAACTTTGTTACATATGTGTATATATTATTTCAATATATTTACTAAATCTGTTGAATCTTTCAAGAAAGTTAAGTAAATGTGTTTATTAGGAATAAGATGACTCTTTGGAAAATTGAAAATAACAAAGGTATTTAATGAAAAATCCAAGGTTTAATTATATGTACAATAAATATCAAAAATTGAGACTGTATCCAGTCTCAGAATACAACAAAAAATTTAATAAGTTAAAATTATTTACTGTATAAATCTAAAATTCCGTGAAACTTCGAACATACTCACACATTCTACATATTGTGATGTCTTACTACACCATCATCATCAGGTGAGTTTGGTAATTATTTCAAAGAATTTGGTCCCTTGGTGGGACAGTGATAAGTCTACAGACTTACCACACTAAAATCCTGGGTTCGATTCCCCGCAGTACACGCAGCGGATAGCCCAATGTGGCTTTGCTCTTAAACAAAGAAATTGAATCAACTTGTTCCTTATTCCAGTAAAATTTGTTGGTTCTTTTTCAAGAATTTAGAACTAGTCTGCTTATTTTCCAGTGTGGCAGAAAAACGTGTGGATTCTTTCGAAAAAGTTAAATGTATTATCATTCGAAGATACTTAGATAAACTTTTGGGATTCTTTCATTGAATTTGATTTGCATTGTTTATTTTCTAAAGTTTTATTTTGGAATATCGATAAAATAAATTCACAATTCCTGTGGGACGGGTGTGGTTTATCGTTTAGCGTATTTGAGGATTTATGGTTCGCGTTCTTTTGTAGTACTTTAAAAGTGTGAGACATGAGTACCCAAAGACTTAGTGGTG
The DNA here is from genome assembly GCF_000517525.1 of Limulus polyphemus. Taxonomy (NCBI): domain Eukaryota; kingdom Metazoa; phylum Arthropoda; class Merostomata; order Xiphosura; family Limulidae; genus Limulus; species Limulus polyphemus. The sequence continues at coordinate 113,011 of NW_013666659.1, read as the reverse complement.
GATGCTGTTAACGAGCTGCCTTTCCTCTATCGATTCAAAATTAGAGTTGATTATGCATAGATGGCTCTTTGTACAGCTTTGCGCGAAAAGCGAAACTAAACAAATATAGTGCCTGAAGTTGCATGAAGACTCGATAAATTTCCATAACAATTAGATTTCAAAAGAAAGTATATGTGCGGTATTTAACCATCATCTAATGTTATTGGATATATGTTAAAGGTTTCATTTTTAAGATACCTTACATGTAAATGATAAAAAATCATGTTACCAGTGTTAATTTTATTTTACTGTTACCGTATTTTCAGAGAAAGTCCTGTACGAATTACGAGCTTACTGATTCAGACACGATAGATAAATGTACCATTAAAGTGAAAGACAAATGTAATTTTTTATCATGTACAAATAGAAAACACTTATAGTTTGTTTGTTTTGGAATTTCGCGCAAAGCTACACGAGGGCTATCTGCGCTAGCCGTCCCTAATTTAGCAGTGTAAGACTAGAGGGAAGGCAGCTAGTCATCACCACCTACCGCCAACTCTTGGGCTACTCTTTTACCAACGAATAGTGGGATTGACCGTCACATTATAACGCCCCACGGCTGAAAGGGCGAGCATTGTTTGGTGGGATGCGGATTCGAACCGCGACCCTTAGATTGTGAGTC
>NW_013666659.1:108810-112052 GCF_000517525.1 Limulus polyphemus | reverse complement strand
CCCGTGGTGGGCAGAACACAGATAGCCCATTGTGTAGCTTTGTGCTTAATTACAAACATATATACATGCATACAATTTTGATTTCTTGAAAGTCTTATTTGATAGTCGACAGGGGCTGCTCGTATCCAACATTGTTATTTCGTACTATAGCTCATTTTTTCAAGAAAATATATGATTCATTATATAAAAAGAAATTTAACGTTCAGATGAGTGTTTTAAGAAAAGTATAAGATGAACGGAAAATTCTTAGAATACATTTTCCTCTGCTGAAAATGTGTGTCTTGAATCAGCACAAAATAAGGCTATAAAGTAAGAAGTTCAAAGTAAAGGAGCTAGCTGTGCATTGCCTAGTAGTTAGCAAATATAACTCTTTCTTTGAGAGTCCATGGTTCGCGTCCCATTGGTACGCAAAATTGCACCCTGCACTTTAAGACCGTGGGTGCGTTATAAAAGGGACATTCACATTTTACTAATATAGATATCGTTGTGTAGCTTTGGGCGAATATCCAAAACAAATCAAAACATGCCACGTCAGCAAACAAAAAATAAATAACAGCTCAGAAATAATAATGTTATTAAGGAGTCTTCTGATTTCCCACTCAACCTCAATCCCTTCACCCTTAGTCTTTCATCATAAACTCTGTCTCCCTCAGATCTCTCTCTCTCCAATCCTTTTGGTCTTAACCCACTTACTCTTAACTTATTCGTCAGGTAATTTACATCTCACTTTGAGTGGACGATATAATAATTCATTGTCAGAAAAATCAAACAATTACGTATATATACTAGACTCAGTAACTAGAGCATACTATGTACGTTAAGGTTCTTCTTACTATAAAGATGATCCATTATGTGTGTGTGTGTGATTGTTAGGATCCATCACTCAGAGTTGCCTGACCATAATTTTTGTTATAGTAACTGTAAATTGTGTAACAGTGTGCATGTTTTTTTATTATTATTATTTTAGGATTTTTACTAATAAAAACACCTTGATATAGGATTCATTCCCATTTTCTTATAGAATTTTGCTTTGAATTTAAAGACACGAGTACTTAATCAGTTAAATGAATCAATTATTACTTTTCACAAAGCAGAGTACTCAATTAGCACATAATGAGGTCATTGGGAATTTAATAACAAGAGAAAGAAGGAAGGGGACATTATCTAACATTGTCCTTAACATAATGTTTGCTTCTTTAACATATACTAGCACATAAAGTCAAAATTATTTCAAGTCGTACGAATAAAATACTATCCTTTTAATATGTATAACGTTCTAGTTAAAATGATGTTGCTATTGAAATAAATTAAATTACTTAAGAGTAGGAAATAGGCTTTCCTCTGTACTTTTTGTAATTGTTGTTCTTTATTTTGTTATATTGATAGATAGTTTTATGTATGGAACACTATTTGATAGAAACCAATATTTTTCATTTTAAAGATGAGTCATAGCTATGAATCCTGAGTTTAAACATTGGTTCACTACAACGTGTTGATCCTCTGTGCGAGAAACACATGAACCACGAAAACCACCTGTCTTTAAATAGTAATTTTATTATTTATGAGTGGGCTCAACCTGGGATCAAAACAGTCAATGACAAGAAATCTTTCCGTCTAAAATGAAATAGTTTTGTTGATAGAAGCTTTTTCCTAAAGTGTCTGATAAGAGTTAAAATTGTTGCATAGAACTCTTGAAATACTTTACATACAGATTAAGAAGGAGGATTAAACTCATTGACTCTTTTCCTATCTAATGATTTCAGAGACAACAGCCCTCAAAAGAAATTACTTCTCTGACGTCGTTCAAAGATGCATCTCAAAGCAATTTTCCCATACACGTTACATTCGATGAAGTGAAAACTAAAAAGTTGGGAATCATTCAAGATTATTACGACTATGGCATCGGACTACACGTGTCTTGATCCACGCGCTTTTCATGCTGCATCCTACAGATCATTAAATGTCGGATTATAGTTTTTTAGAAGCTAGCACTGTTTCAAAATATATCAGTACGTTATATTTCGTCCTCAACAAAATGAAATATTCAGTTATGTAGGTTAAGCACGATGATCCTCTTTTATCAACTTCAACTTGTTGACGTTATCAAAGTTCTTTAAAATACCTAGAAATTTTTATTAAACACTTAACAATTCTATACTTCCAAGAAAGAATTTAAGAAATTCTATCAATTCTGTTGCAGAAAGAAAGTTTCAGAATGCCTGAACATCAATTAATATATTAACTTTCCATCGTTTAACAAACTCCCAGTGCATCAGATATGTACGAAAAATTACATTCCAACTCCTAAAAGCTTACTCTAGTTAATATAAAAATTTTGGGGCTATTTGTCTTACAGAACATTGAAAGAAAATATGGAGTTGATCAATGGTTATTTAGAAAATGGGCGGATACAATATATCTATCAAATCATTTACTATTTTCATTACAGATAATGAATTTAACATAATTAAATGTAAACGTTAATGACTTGTAAAAGTACTATCACAGTATATTTGTTAAAGTCCTACAGACTGTTGTTAAAATAATAGTAAATAAATACATATATATGAAAATCCGCTTTTGTAAAACACCTGTCAATTATTTTGTTGTGTAAAGTCAAATTAGTAAAAGTATTATTGCATAATAAACATTTTATTTATGATGTAAAATATTGTATAAAGTTAAAGTGTAAGTTTTAATTATTGCATGATATCATCCTTTTATGGCGATTTAAACTTACAGACATGTAGTGTGTACGTGGTAAAAGTGCATATAATTGTGATCATGTTACGTTAATAATATATCATGTCATTGAAAAACACTTGATTGATAATTAAAAGAGAAAGTTTTAATAAAGATATTGTCCTTTTAGGACATATAAATGGTAAGGAAACCCCGTGAGGGCGTTATAATCTGATAGTTAATCCCATTATTCATTGATAAAAGAGTAGCCCAAGAGTTGGCAGTGGAAGGTGATGACTAGCTGCTTTCTCTCTAGTCTTACACTGCTAACTTAGGGATGGATAGCGCAGATAGCTCTCGTGTAGCTTTTCTTGAAATCCATAATAAACAAACAAATTATTAATTAATTAGCTAATGACTTAGCATTTGCTGTCCTTTTTGGTGTTAACTATCCTTTTAAGGACGAATTAATTATAAGTGATTTAATAAATTAGAGTTAAGGATCCTTTTAGGAACGATTTAAGTAATTAATGATTAATTAATCGTACATGATGAGAAAT
>NW_013666659.1:105044-107810 GCF_000517525.1 Limulus polyphemus | reverse complement strand
ATAACGCTACTTTTCCATGCCACACCAGTGTGAGCCAGATGGTATAAAAACTCAAAACTTCTTTCTCATGATATAAGTGTGTGGTTGGGTTTCGAGACCTTTTATGTTTATTAATTCAGCTTTTTCTTCTCTCTCGATCTCTCTTTTTTCTTCACGCGCTGCGTGTCTGTTAAAGTCATGACTGCCATCTTTCAAGAATTCCCAATCTCTGATTAAGCCAACTCCATTTTTTGTGTAAAATACTTTAAATATTTCTAGTGAAGTGATATTGTAACAGTTTGTAAAAAAAAAAGAATGTCTCACCGACGTAAACGATGTCGCGAAAAATGCTCTTTTCAAAACTCAAATATAACTTTTTTAAATTCAAAAATCAAGTGTACTGTCATCGAATACTGAATCACCACTTATATACTAAGACTCCACATATTTTTCAAAGGATTTATGGTTCGTGAATCTTTGCCGCAAAACACGTTCCTCACTTTGGAGCTGTGGGTGCGTTATAAGATGTCCCACTAGTCAATCACTGTTTTGTTGAATTTCGCCCAAGGCTTATAGGAGGGTTATCTGTCTTACCCATTCCAGATTTTGAGCAGTAAGTTTAAATATAACCTTTTAATCAAATTGCAATAAATATAAGTACTGTTTTATGGGATAGCAATATGCAAAAAGTAAAGCTACATTTATAAGCAGTATTTATAAAGTTATATGAACGCGTATTCTTTAAATAGACTTAATCCGAGTTTTAAAATGTACTAGTTCTTTCAAACTCTTTTTTTTTTAGTTTTTAAAAAAGTAAAATAAATCAGTTAAATGTGATTGGTGATTTGAAGTTGGATAATACGCAAGATTATTGTCTCTGTTTGAAATTTAAGGTTTGGTAGAAAGGTTGTAATCGGGCAGAAAAAAATTTCCCCCTAATGATATATTTTCAACAATCCCAATTTATTTCACGCATTCTCCACGTTTGAGTCGACAGCTAGGAATAGACAGTTGGATAAAGAAAACTACATTAAATGCAATAACCGTTAACAACTATATGTTAACAGTTCTTCGGAATGATTTCGTGACACGCCAAAACATTTCTCAAAAGATCTGAAGTAAAAGAACAAACTTGAATGTATTAGCATCAGTGAATATTTCACGTAATTAGGCTATAGTTTATCTTTTAACTAAATTTCCAGAACATTCCTTAGGTTCATTGTAGAAAACAAAGAAGTCTAAAATAGACTCATGTATTATAATATCCACAGGTGTTAGAAAAATTGCATCGCTAAAACGGTGGCTTCGACGTTAGAAATCAACAGAACAGTAAGGGAAGTACGTAGAGCCCACAAGGGAAGTGACAAAGAGGGCCAATTCGAAACGCCAATTTCTCTATTTCACTCCCCGGGGCTCCTAAAAGTGCATGTCAAGTTTGATCAGAGGGTGCACTCGTGTAAAGCGGACACAGAGAAGACAGTTCTATTTTATATATACATCATTTTGCTTTTATAGTTCATTGATCTATAAAATGTTAATCTTTTATTAATCTGTACAATTTAAACACTTTAATATAGGCATAAATAGATAGTACTTAAGGTGCTCTACTTGCAATGTGAGGATCGTGGCTCGAATCTCCGTCACCGAACGTGCTCGCCGTTTCAGCCATAGGGCGTTAAAATGAGACTGTCAATTCCACTATTCATTGATAAAAGAGTGGCCCAAGAGTTGGCGATGGGTGGCGTTGACAAACAGCCCTCCCTTTAGTCTATCACTGCTAAATTAGAGACGGTTAGCGCAGATAATCCTCGTGTAGCTTTGCGCGAAATTCTAAACAAACCAAACTATAAATAATTGTTGAAATAACTCGGATGATTGAAGATGGGTAAAGATATTAACTTTCATTTTACCCTAACTTGATTTTATCACAACCCTATCTAAATAAAGCATATCTCTATCCCAGACGCGTAAATTTACACGCTAACAACTGGGGATTCGATACCCGGGGTGGACGCAGCAAAGATAGCCTATTGTGTAGCTTTACGTTCAAACACAAACAAAACATATAAGTTTAAAAGTATAACTGATGAAGAAAGTGAGCGGCAGTTAAATTATTATGGTTATTGGGAAACTGAATGGAAGGAAGAAAATATACTATTCAGTTATTATCAGACACATAATTGTCGGGTGCTATTGACTAGTTGCCCTCTCTCTAGTCAGTAGTTATAAAATAGGGTTGACATGTTAGTATCTCGGGTGTCTCTGATCTGGCCGTTTAGCCCTTCTATCTCATAAGTTGTAATTCAGGTTCAAAATATCAAGCACTTTTGAAATAAAAGCTCGAAGTTAAATCAGCTTTAATAAGTTTTATTTTCATTATTTTATACTTTTCAGAAATATCATATTCCTAACATAGAGAACAATTTCTTAACTAAGAAAATGGTCTGAGTGCAAGGTATTTTTTAGAAGATACAATCACGAATAGTGGTTGTTTGAAAAAAAAAACTTTAATGAGAAAACTTTTACAATAAACATTATGATCCACAAGATAAAATCAAACTAACTATGATAAATAAATATATTAATAAGAATACAATAATAAATATTGAATATGCAATATTTTTAAGTAGGCATTAAAATATTTATTATTTAATAATTTATACTTTAAATATTTATAAGATCATATTTCAAATGTTAAATATTCATATTATTCTATATCTCATTCGTATATACACCTTAAATAGATTTTGAGGTCAATCAATATCTCTTGAATGCCGGTAACTTTTT
>NW_013666659.1:102800-104502 GCF_000517525.1 Limulus polyphemus | reverse complement strand
TCCCATATTCCTTATTGTTTCATGAAATTTCAGGGCCATTTCACGACTCAACAAGCGTCTTCAAAGCGTCAACATCAATTCCAACATGTCGGCCCCTACCATCACAGTTTTTAAGGCTAAATTCACCTGAACGAAATTTGCTGAACCATCGTTGACACTTACGAACGTTCAAAACACTTCCGTAAACTTCTTTGATATTCTTTGTGGCTACAGAGGCGTTGTTTCCCTTATTGTATTCAAACAGCATTACATGCCGAATGTGTGTCTCGTCGTGTGCCATCACTATAAGGCATTAGAGTATACTAAGCTTTACACATTATATAGGCTACACTAACGTGACGTTTAGGCGGTTCGATTAACTGTTATACGTGATGTAGGTTTTTCGGAGGGTGATTAATGAAAGTGTTCCAAAACACGACATTAATTTCTTGACGACCTAATATTTGTCCTACTATATGCATATTTTCATTTTATTTGAATTAGGAATTGATTAACTTTTGTAATATAAATGTGAATATTATATTTCCGTGACCTATAAATTGGTACAATATCGAACGTCATAAATTTATACGTTGTACATTTGCTGTTATCTTATATTAAAGTTTTTCTTCATTACCCATTCAAACCGTCTCCAAGCTTATTAATCTCAAAGTGGGTTCTTCGTCATCGAATTTGAATTTAAATGTATAAACGTGGGAACCTATTTAAGTATACGTTGGTATTGCTTTTCTATGTTAAAGTATATTTACAAGTTCATTATGAAAGGTGTCATTCTGGTATATACATTCTGTATATTTATATTACATTTTTCATTTTGTCCTTTTAACGCACAGAATACATTCTTTCTAACACGTCAAAATAAAACCTCCTCACTCGTCAAGCACTCTTGTATACACTATAGCTCGGAAACGTCCCCAGGGTTAGAGAATATTCTTTACTCGTCGACCAATCAGACGTACAAAGCTAACTTAAATACAACCACACAAAGAAATTTGTAGAGATATAAACCTGACTAGGAAGAAACACTATGCAGATACACACACTGTTGTTTTTCATGGTTTTACTTGTAAACAAAGATTGTTTTCCTTATTCTATCCAACTCTTCTAGTTTCCTAATTTTCATATATAGGCTCAAAACTCAGTCAAGTTTTCAAAGGAAATTACTCTACAAATTTCTTCTATTTCCGTAACCTATAAATTGGTACACAATCGAACGTGTTAAATTTATAGCTACATTTGTTAATTCAGTTCTATAATATTCAGTAATTACGTCTTGTAAAATTATTTTATTACTTATAAATACTATTCATATCTACAAGTTTATCATATTGTTACGACAGCGGAAGTCGCGTGACGCTGCTGGTGCGTTGGCGCTGGTGGCGTGCGTGATGAGTTTCTCGAATGATCGGTGTGTTGGTATATAACGGGGGAATGTATAAATGAAGAGAGAGCAGTAGTTACTTTGAGTTATGTGTACTTTATGATTCCATTAGTTTCGAGCAAGTGAGCAGTAAAGTGTGTGTTTTTCACTCGTTGAGAGGCGAGTTGTCGAGATTGTGAATCGCTGTGATTTATAGCGTATATTATAAAAGTCGTTAAGTTTAAAGTGACGAGAAATGTATTGATTGTGGAACTACTGTGTACTAAAAATTTGAGGCCCGGCATGGCCAGGTGGATAAGGTGCTCGACTCACAATCTGAGG
>NW_013666659.1:97585-102159 GCF_000517525.1 Limulus polyphemus | reverse complement strand
TATTTTTCTCTAGATGTGTCTGTCTTAACTTGAGTCTTTATTTTATTTCAGCTTTTTATCTCAACCTAAGTTTTCTGCTAAAGGTAATAAAACAGAATTCAAAGGTAATATCTAACACTATATAGGTTGCTCCAAACTTACTTGTGACACTTAATTGTTATTTTGTCAATCGTCTCTCGAAAATAAATTTATTAAAATACCTTTAATATAAGAACAAAAAATAGTAATGCCTTTTTTTTGTGAAAACATTTTCATTCAGGAGCACGCCCTTCACTTAGTATCGTTATTTTCCTTGAACTGGGAGAAAAACGATAAAAAAGTTTTAAATAAAAGTAATCAACACTAAATATGTTTACGACGAACTCGTACATATAAAAACTATACGAAAAGAGTACTGGTGTCATGTGGTTTACAAGATATCTAGGGTAATACCTTAGCTTGTATCATAAACGGTTTGTCGTAAAGACTACAAAGAGGCAAATCCTTTGTCAACAGGACACCTGAAACGTGAAAGAACTTGTCAACTCTCGCATAAATAATCCAGGAAATGTGCTCATAGTTTTCTTTGTTAAAGATTGTACTTACTATTTACGGTCGACTTCCCTCAAATGTCAAAAACGGAGGGCAAGAAACGTACAAAGAAAAAGAGATTATGAGGCATGAGAAACATAAGAAATTGGGAGAATTTCTATTCGAGTATTATTTGCCAGGCGTATTGGTATTTTAAGTATCCATTCCCAGTCGTAAAAAAAAGCCACAAAAATCTTCACAAATAGCAAAGTGATAACCGTAAATGTATTGTCAAGTAGATCAGAGGGCAGTAAAAACAGACAAAAGTAACAGGAATCTACCCGGATGGTTTGAAGTGAACAACAAACAAGCGGAAAGAGAACTTTGACACTCCCGATGAAAGATGGAATAACGCATACAAGATGATGATTTGTGGAAGGCAAAACTTTTAATATCTTACTGAAGGGTGGGACCAAACAAACACATACAACTTGGTGACACGTAGAAGGTTAACTTGTCTCATTGAAAGTTATGAAAAGTAAAACATATAAAAGGCAAAAATGTTTATCTATCTCAGTGAAAGATGGGAAGGTAAAACATACAAGTTGGTGGCTAGCGGTAGGCAAAGACCGATTGTTTCAAGTCAACAGCGCATCATTCTAAGATGCATTTTTCATTATCAGAAAGTAAACGTGCACATTTCTTCTCGTGACTAAGTGACTTACATTCATGCTTCACTTTTACAAAACAACAGTTGAAAGTCAGTCAATATTAGATCTCTCTTTAAACATACTTGATGTGTACCAGTTATTAAAACTAAATACAAAAAACAGACAGTAATATAATTTCCAACTTAAAAAAAATAATCGCATCATCAAAAAATAGTAATCCTACAAAATGACGAAGGGTTCAAACTTAGAGACTTTAAATCTCTGTAGGAATATCATGAGAAGCCATCGAGTTACATCAGAAAAAATGCCGTGGAAACCTTCAGTCTAATTTATTTCAAGAATGATATGTCAATGATGGATTTGTTTGTTGTTTGGCCCGGCATGGCCAGGTGGTTAGGACGCTCGACTCGCAATCTGGGGGTCGCGGGTTCGAATCCCCGTTACACAAAACATGCTCGCCCTTTCAGCCGTGGGGGCGTTATAATGTGACGGTCAATCCCACTATTCATTGGGAAACGAGTAGCCAAAGCGTTGGCGGTGGGTGGTGATAACTAGCTGCCTTCCCTCTAGTCTTACACTGCTAAATTAGGGACGGCTAGCGCAGATAGCCCTCGTGTAGCTTTGCGCGAAATTCAAACAATCATACAATTGTTTATTGTTAAGCGCAAAGCCACAGATAGTGTTATCGATGATCTGTCAACTTTAGGTAACAAAACCTGAATTTTAGCGTTATGAGCACATGTGGTTCCACTGAGCCATCAGGAGCCAGCTATGAGTGTATAGTAGTAACGTAGTAAACATTCATTACGAAACGATAACTGTTCAAAAGAGTATATAAACACTGATATACTGGATGAAACATTATGGATGATTAATACATTCCACATCTTTTCCTCCAGATTACCAACATAGTCAGACATGTTGGTACGATAAACGAAAGAAATGAAATCTAAGCCTCAACTTCTTTCTTCTTACAAATTAGTTTAAGTAAAATAATGGAAATTGATGTATTCGTTCTAGGAGTTTCAAATTTACTTTCCGACACAAAAAGCATAGCATCGTGATAACCCATAATCCAATTCAAAGCAGTGTTTGTTTGTTAGTTTAACGGTTGTTTCTTCTAGTTTTAAGCCCGGTGTGGCTTAATGAGGTTGAGGATCTGAAGGTCCACGTCGAAAAGCCGCTAAACATATACCGTGGTTTCGTGGATAAAAAGGTGAAAACCAGTTGTGGTATCTGGTTCAGAGCCCTTGTAATTGTGGGTGCTGCTGGTCGGTTGTCTTATTTTTGGAAAATAGTTCAAAATTGTGGTTGGACGGCTATGCTTGAATACCTACAGGTTTATGACCTGACTGTTTAGTCAATCTTCAAGTTGAAAACCTCCTACCGTTTAGCCAAACTTCAAGTTGAAAATTCCGTAACTGTTTAGAACTGTTTAGCACATCATCAAATATAAAATTCCGTAACTGTTTAGAACTGTTTAGCACATCATCCGATATAAAATTCCGTAACCGTTTAGTTCATCTTCAGGGCTGAAAATCGCGATATCTCTTCTTTTTCTTTTTTTTTCAAAACTATATTTATTGAGTTGTGTACTAATAAAACATTCATCAAAACTATATTTATTGAGTTGTGTACTAATAAAACATTCATCAAAACTATATTTATTGAGTTGTGTACTAATAAAACATTCATCAAACTATATTTATTGAGTTGTGTACTAATAAAACATTCAGTTATCTTCCACAACTCACATAAGTCCATATGACAAGATCATGAACATGTATATATATATTATTTAATATCTCAAATAACATCCTACAAGGATTAAAAACAACATGTGTATATAATATACATACTTTGTATTCTTCTAATCTCATTCATTCAGTAAAATATGTCTGATTTTATTCAAGAACATAAAATCGACAATAATAAGACTCTAAACATAAGAGTCAAGGTTTAGTATATATATATAGTATAACAGTTACAGTTTTAGTTGAGCAGAGATGACGAGGAACGATCGCTATTGTCCATTATGATAATTCATGATAGGATTAGGAAGGTCTGTATTTAGGCAACTGCACACGATGATCCAGGACAAAACCGAGTGCGTCTACATTACACTGTTTTCTAGATTTCGTATGAAATAGGATATTTAATTTGTTTTATATGTAAAAATAAATATTTATGTTTTAGATTCGAAATTCCCTTCCTTTTATGTTTACTACTTACGCCTCTTACTAAAACTACTTCGAATGTCAATAATAAACCTTTAGTTTAGGGATATATAAGTATATTAATAATACGTTAAACAATGTGACTGTACCTATCCTTGTCTTGCTTTCTCTTACCTTTCATCGCTAGTTTGACCTCAAGAGAAGATGGAAAGAATAAAAACTAGAAGTTATCTCACCAGCCTGACCACTTTTTGAGAACATTCCACGTTCCACAGCACTGTATACCAGCATGCATTCCTGGCTTGTTCTTTAAATAGCTTTCAACATTCCACAACTAACTACTAACTATAAACTAAAAAGCTAATGCCTAACCCTAACTTTTAATTGCCTCCATAAACACAAGTTTTAATATTTCCGTGATACGTCACCGGAAAATCCCTGTATTGTTTACTTTGAATTCGGGTATAATTTAAAATCCGTCGGTTCTACAGAGTTGTAATTTTTTAATTAGGTACCGAAATTTGTCAATATTTTGTACCTTTGCAGTCATAAGAGATTGTTTTGAAGTTTTGTTTTTCTCTAATAAGCAGTACCGTTTTTAAGTTATAAAAGCCTCACCTAATTTTAATCTTTATATAAATGATTATAATTCTAAGTGAGCTGTGAGGCTCTATATGCTAATAGCATCTTCCCGATAAAAAAAACAACAACAAAAAAACGAGCCTCCCTACAGATTGGTCTTTGATTAGTGGGCAAGTTTTAGTTTTTAATTTGTGTGCTCTTCTGATTTAGTAGAACTAACTACATCTCTGGCTATTTTCCTTCTACTTTGTCTGTCTGCATATCTAATTTAGCTGAACTCTGTCTGGACTAACTATATATCTGACTGCTTTCCTTCAACTTTGTTTGTTTGCATATCTAATTTAGCTGAACTCTGTCTGGACTTATTATATCTCAGGCTGCTTTCCTTCTACTTTGTTTGTCTGCATATCTAATTTAGCTGAACTCTGTATGGACTAACTATACCTCTGGATGCTTTACCTCTACTTTGTCTGTCTGCATATCTGATTTAGGTGAACTCTGTCTGGACTAACTATACCTCTGGATGCTTTACCTCTACTTTGTTTGTCTGCATATTCTATTTAGCTGAACTCTGTCTGGACTAACTATACCTCTAGATGCTTTACCTCTACTTTGTCTGTCTGCATATCTAATT
>NW_013666659.1:92556-97575 GCF_000517525.1 Limulus polyphemus | reverse complement strand
CTACTTTGTTTGTCTGCATATCTAATTTAGCTGAACTCTGTATGGACTAACTATACCTCTAGATGCTTTACCTCTACTTTGTTTGTCTGCATATTCTATTTAGCTGAACTCTGTCTGGACTAACTATACCTCTAGATGCATTACCTCTACTTTGTCTGTCTGCATATCTAATTTAGCTGAACTCTGTCTGGACTTATTATATCTCAGGCTGCTTTCCTTCTACTTTGTTTGTCTGCATATCTAATTTAGCTGAACTCTGTATGGACTAACTACACCTCTGGATGCTTTCCTTCTACTTTGTCTGTCTGCATATCTGATTTAGGTGAACTCTGTCTGGACTAACTATACCTCTGGATGCTTTACCTCTACTTTGTTTGTCTGCATATCTGATTTAGGTGAACTCTGTCTGGACTAATTATATCTCTGGCTGCTTTACCTCTACTTTGTCTGTCTGCGTATCTAATTTAGCTGAACTCTGTCTGGACTTATTATATCTCAGGCTGCTTTCCTTCTACTTTGTTTGTCTGCATATCTAATTTAGGTGAACTCTGTCTGGACTAATTATATCTCTGGCTGCTTTACCTCTACTTTGCATGTCTGGTTTAGCTAAACTCCTTCTGGGTTAATTACATTTCTGGCTGCTCTTCTTCCACTCTGTTTGTCTGCTAGTATAATTAGATAGCGATACACATACTTGCCAGCACAATTGTGTCTTATGTTACCACATGTTCTATTATGTGTCTCATTAGATTAACTTTACGAACTAAAGCCATATTAGCGTGTTAGTTTATCAAATACAATGCTCCTAAACCTTTTTAAGGACACGGCTCTCTTAAATCTCACTTTTTATCAAATAGAACGTTCCTAAACATTATTTCTCGATTGACTTATTAACAACACGAATAAGAAAATATAAGTCATAAGACTCGGTTTGCCTAACTAAACCTGCAATGGAAAACATACAACCAAAATATGTTCCTTTCTTTCATAACCTTCTGCGGTGAACAGATAGGTCTACATATAAATCGTTCATCGCTATGCCAACCAATCATCTTGTTTATTTATACGTCCATTCTCTGACTTTTTACTGTCTGCATAGCACCTTTGTGAAAGATTCAAAACAAAGCCAGTAATAATAATTACGTCTAAAATTTGCTGATGCAGAGTTTTACTTGTTGAAATAAATATATACAGTTCCTTTCAATTCTCATGTATAATCATTTTTAAATAGATAGTATTGACTTTATCATCACCAGTATTGTACGGAAGAAAGAAGTGAAGAGAAATTATTAGTTTTCACTTGATATTTTATGTAAGCCTGTATTGTTTAACCAGAGATTGGCTGATTTTACTCGTCGTCATAAAGAAATAGACAGAGTTCAAAAATCACACTCTCAAAGCGCTTATTGTCCCAGGAATGTCTAGTAAACTAATGACTTCTGTGTAAGGACCTGATAACCTGGAGAATCTCTAAATTCGAAAAAATAAACTCATCAGCATTTTTCATGTTTGAGATGCCTCATCATTCGCTCAAATTAAATTATGACCTTTAACCCATTATATCGCCGGGAGTATAAAGAGATAAAATTAAGTGATAAAAAACAACAAAAAACTTGGCCCTAAAGTGAGCTACTGGTTAATGTGACATATATCTATCTTTCGCTGACCAAGGGGTGGCGCCCTTTTATCAGCGTAGTTTCTCTGAGGTTCTGTCATCAGTCGGTTCGCCACTCGTTTTCTTTGTTTTATGTGCACAACTTACTGTTGTACAAATAACGTTAAAAGGTTGATGCTCACAGATACTAAGGCATCCAATAAAGCCTGTTTTCTTTCTTTTTGTATGATGATTATTTTTTGAACCGAAACAAAATTCATCAAGTCGTTCTGCCTTCTGTAAGTCTTATATGTAGTTATGTTTTTTAAAATTATTGAAAGATGTGATATTTTTGGAGTACAAATGAAAAGTCATAGACCTTGTTACCTGAATGATAATAGCTGTAGGTTGATTTTTTTTTCATTTCTGAAGCTGAAATTTTAATTTTCAAAGGAAAATTGGGACTTTACTCTTGCATTTATTTAGAGATGCTTTAAGTTAAACGCCATTACACTATGAAGTCTAGGTTTCATATTATATATCTGTTAAAGTTTTCAGTAACGCTTAAACGTTTCTGTTCCAGCAACAGTCTTCTGTTTTCAAATTCAACATTTATTCGATGCATCGAATTCTTAGGTCAGATTTTATTTGACCTGGAGAAGTCAGGTACACCTTCGACCTCTTCCTTCCCCCTAACAATATATTTTTCTCTTTTATTGTTATTGCTATTTCATGTTTATTTCATTTTTCCTTCTAAGATGATTTTTGATACTTTTCATAGTTTAAAGCTCCTGCTTTTTGGTATTGTAGTTTGGTCGAGTTTACTCTGCAAGATGTCTCCACGTGTTCTGCGATAATGTTATGTTTGTTTGTTTGTTTTTAATTATGCACAAAGCTACACAAGGGCTATCTGTGCTCTGCCCACCACGGGTATCGAAACCCGGTTTCTAGCGTTGTAAGTCCGCAGACATACCGCTGTGCCACTGGGGGGCTAATGTTATGTCCAGGTTGCTAAGGTTTTATTTAACTCACATAGAATGCTTCCGGTGATACTTCCCACACTTACAGAATGCTAGATTTATTCACTTAACGTCTGCAAATAAAGTTTCGCATTGCCCATTAAAGATCATCAGTTTTTACATAATTACACACAAATCGCTGATGTAGGTTTACACAAAGTCCTGCGTTCACACTATATTCCATTGAAGTAATAATGTAATATACACAAATACGTTTATTTTTGTACACATAAAATAAACCCTTATTAAAATAAAATTATAAATGTATCGGAAAAATTCTGTTAGTCATGCCTAGCACTAAATGGCCACTTTAATTTTCTGGAAATGGGGCTGAAGGCTGCCTGGAGGGGATCACCTGTTTTAACCACTTGCACCACAGTAGTGTGTTGTCTGTCAGTCAGTCAATAAACTCTAAAGTGATGTCACAAAAGGGACGCTTAACGTTGCAAGTTTTACTGTCGTGACATCAGTAAAACGTGCGCATGCCATGAATCACGAGAATAATTATGTACTGTAGGTTACAACACAGGATGACATATGAACTTCAAAATAAAGAAATAAAAATATTTGTTACTCTTATTTTGGTTTTATTTACTCTTGAAACCGAACACTTTTTGGGAGCCCTGCGGAAGTACATCTAATAATATTATTTATTTTATTTAATGGCGAAAAGTACTTCTGATTTTTTCCCTCGTATGATATACTTCTCTAAGTTGTTCATCAGGTCGTTTCTGTTTTTTATTTTTATTATAGTATTTGAGCGAGTTTTCAAGGAGTCTGTCAGATAACTCAGGAGTGTTTGAGTACGTATGTAAAAATATTAAACTTGTTTTACGAGGGACTTTATAGGTTTTTGTGAGCATAATGTTTTATGTTTTCTATAGACGTTCTATTTGTGTATTAGAAACGTTCAGCCATGTAGTGCAGGCGTATTTTATGACTAACCTAATGTATGTTTTATATATTTTGAGTGTAGTGTCTGGCGAAGCTCCTTAATTGTTACCTGTCAGACACGAGATACCTCATTCTAAACCAGATTCAACTTTTGATACTTTTAATATGTTTAATCCTCATCAGTTTTGAATCGCAAATTAATTATAAAACTTTTGCAGATGTGGCGAGTTCGAGGAGTGCCCCATCTAGATATAGTGCGGTTTATTCTGCTTTGTTTTATTGATTTTGTGAATAATATGACCTGTGTTTTATGGGTGCTTATTTTGTTACAGAATTGTTGTATTTCGTGTAATAGTGGTTGTATATTGTATGATGCTGTTATAAGATTTTGTGCACTATTTCAAATAGAGTGAGACTAACAGTATCGAAATAGATAAGAAGAATAGTATATTTCGTCAAAGAGAGTTCTAAAGTAACTGAATTAACCTTAGTGGACAAAGAGAGAAAAAGGAGCAGACGATTTTAGAAGTATAGGATACAACCGTGGTAACCCGACGATAAAGTAAGTGAACTATACTCCGAACTATTACTATCGCCAAACTAGAAAAATAATTCGGCTTGCCAGCTGAAATTCTAAAGCAACTGAATAGGCCTAAGTGGACTTTTGACAAGATGAAGAGAACTATATAGTGTTTGTGATATGACTGTAATCTCTACTGTGTAAATAATTTGTTGTACATACGTTTAACTTGTTCCGAATATGTATATTATTTTGAAAACCATGGAATGAGTGCTGTTCGTTTATGTTTTTTTAATTTATCGCCAACAAGTCACAGACACCTACTGTAGAAGAATCCTTAGTCCAACAAACCCATATTATTCAACCTATTTATTAAATACTACCACTATACATAATATTAAGAAAAAGAAACCCCAGCTATTTTGACAATAGACGTGATGGTGAACAAGGTAAAGCTAAGTAGTTCTCCTTGTGGGACTCCTGCCTTGGGGGTGAAGATGTCCGAGAAAGTACTGGACACCTACCTTGGGAGTGAAGATATCCAAGAAGGTGCCTTTCAAGTTTACTCTGATGTTCCTATCTTCCAAGAAGTTTGATAACCAACGAATAATTTCAGTTGGAAGTTCCATTTTGGACAAGTTATATCTAAGACCATTGTGCCAAGTTTTGTCGAATGCTTTATCTAAGTCGAGAAAACATCCGGCCGTGCAGTGGTTGTTATTAAAGCTGTTTATTATTTCCTCTGTTAACGAAGTTAATTCCAAATAAGGGAGTAATCTATTGTTTAGTATTTTTATAGCAGTTTTCCTATATAACTGGTCAGACTGACATGTCTGTAGTTTTCCGGGTTATTCGCTGTTTTAACTTCCTTCGCGAACATAGGAACACCAGTTTGTTTCCAAACGGTCGATATATAGTCTGATTTGATAGATTTGTTTGTTTGTAATTAAGCACAAAACTACACAATGGGCTATCTGTGCTCTGGCCACCAT
>NW_013666659.1:87202-91882 GCF_000517525.1 Limulus polyphemus | reverse complement strand
TATTCTCGTCTTAGTTTTTGTTTAGTGATGTCTTGTTATCATGTATTCTCGTCTTAGTTTTTGTTTAGTGATGTCTTGTTATCATGTATTCTCGTCTTAGTATCCTAATCTGTGAGATTTCTTCTTGCCCTTTTTTTCGATTAAAAACTTACACGTGATTTTATGTACTAATCATTATGTGAGACTTCTTATTGCCCTTTTTTTCGATTAAAAACTTACACGTGATTTTATATACTAATCATTGATGATTTCTTGCATAGTTACGTACTGAAAAAATAATAACTTTGGTATGTCTTATCTCAATCTCGCCACAAGAAAACACAAATAGCAAATCTGAAAATTAAGTCCCCTGTAACCCTCGGCTAGAATAGAGAAAAACTCTGAAAATGATCGAAACTAAAGTATTGCAATATGTATAGAAAACTAGTATGTGACTAGCTTTCGCTGTATTATAAAATTTATAATCCCCACAAGTCTCATAAGTTTAACAAAGTGTAAGCATTTAGCACAAGTGAACTTACATTTGGTTATCTAAAGTGTCATTTGCAGTATAAGTTATTTTAGATATCGCGTTCTTATATTGACCATTAATTCAAATTATTTTAAATTTCATCAATATTTTATTGCAGTTTTTTTGTAAACGTGTTTGTGGATGAATTAGATCGAGATTTTTTTGTGGAATAACTTCTCTAAGATTACTATTTAGGATACCACTGCCAGAAACGTGTCGTTTGTTGGTTTCAGAATTTTTGCACAAAGCTACACAAGAGCTATCTGCACATAATGGATCCTATTATTTTAAACTGAGACTAGAGGGAAGGCAGATGGTCAACTGCATCAACTGTCAACTCCGATCGAATTGTGATATTTGGTCATTACTCTATAACTCAACCACGGCCCCAAAGTGCGTGAGCGTGTTTGCTGCAACAGGACACGAGTCATGAATCCTCGATTGACAATTAGAGCACGCCCGTCCCCTTCGTCTGGTATTTAAATAATTTAATCATTAACTGTGTTACTAAAGCTAAAAAGTAATTCAATTTTATGACTGGCTTTTCTTTCTACAACAGCTGTTTTGTTCTAAAAGTAGCATTTTATATTTATAAAATAGCGACTGTGTGTTTGTTTTTTATTAAACACAAATGTATATCTACGCTGGGGTGCCACAAAGATTGAATCTTGAATTCTAGTGTTATAAGCTTGAGAAAACAGTGCTACTGGGAAAACACACAAAACCTGATGTTAGATATGTTTCTCCACGTTTTACAGTTTCATCAATATACAAATAGTTAAACCGAAAAATGTAGGTTTACTTAACATTCATTACCACACTCAATACAAATAGTTGGTTAAATTCACTTGATCGGCCTTTACTGCGGTTTTAAATCTCCATACCCAACTTTAAGGTCCAAACACTAGCATGATGGCCACGACTGAAGATGCCTAGATTCAGAGTTAGACTACCTTCTCCCGGGATATAATTACTAAAACATTTCACACAGTTTCTTGATGTACCTCCTAAATAACTCAATGTTTTTACAGAATGGTTTTTGATTTCATGTTAACTTTTCTGGAGCGTGTTGTGATGTGAACAGAGTATGTTAAGTATCGTGTAGTGTTGTGAACGGAATATGTCAAATATAGTGTTGTGGTGTAAATAGCTAAAGCATCGTGTTGCAATGTGAAGCTATTAAATATGATGTTCCAAATCTAGTTATTACATGTAATGTAATGGAGAAAACTAAATGTAAAATAAAACCTTTCTCTGATAGAACGTTTAGGCAGAGTATTCATTCTCAAGTGACTGTGAAATGAGCGCAACTGCCTGTTAGAGAAACCTTTGTATAAAATATATTAGTGACAATACAACCTACAAGTGTTTCTCTAATAGGCAGTTGCCGCCCATTTCACAGTCAG
Source organism: Limulus polyphemus (assembly GCF_000517525.1). Taxonomy (NCBI): domain Eukaryota; kingdom Metazoa; phylum Arthropoda; class Merostomata; order Xiphosura; family Limulidae; genus Limulus; species Limulus polyphemus. The sequence continues at coordinate 89,965 of NW_013666659.1, read as the reverse complement.
CTCAAAACATTTCACGGTTTCGTCTAACAAACAGTCAACTCAAAACATTTCACGGTTTCGTCTAACAAACAGTCAACTCAAAACATTTCACGGTTTCGTCTAACAAACAGTCAACTCAAAACATTTCACGGTTTCGTCTAACAAACAGTCAACTCAAAACATTTCACGGTTTCGTCTAATAAACAGTCAACTCAAAACATTTCACGGTTTCGTCTAACAAACAGTCAACTCAAAACCTTTCACGGTTTCGTCTAACAAACAGTCAACTCAAAACCTTTCACGGTTTCGTCTAACAAACAGTCAACTCAAAACCTTTCACGGTTTCGTCTAACAATATGCGTTATAAGTTTTCAACGAGTTCTCTTCTAAGAATGAATAAACAGAATTTTGATAATTATTGTTATTATTATTTTTTACGTTTTATAGTGTTTTTATTCTGTTTTCGCAATAAACAATTCGTTTTTCTATTAGAACTTCAAATTGAAATTCTTATTCGACTTTTTGTGAGACGAGCTTAGGTAAATTGATTATTTTGTTAACCAATGCTAGTTTGATAAAGTTATCGAAAACAATTATTCAGTTTTAAGACATCGTGACTTATGACTCAGAATTATAAAAAATTAAACCATATTTTCTTTCAACCAAATTAGACTCTGGACGTTAAGACTTTAAACCTAATCGTAATCAAAGAGGCGAATGCAACATGTCTCCGCCATTCAATCCCAACATGGTCAAATTTGACACCAGAAAAATCCAAAATTGTCTATATCACTACTTACGACCTGCAAGAAAGTATCTTTGTACCAAATCTTGTGTAGGCTGATTGACATACATATGAATGATTCACAAAAACCCTATATTGTACTTTCCTCGCTGAAAAACTGAGAACAAAACAAAAATTTCAAACTTGCTATATCTCTGCAAATAGTCTTTATGTGCCAGATTTCATGTAAATTGCTCGAAACAAGCTAAGTAATTAAAAAAAAACCCATCTAAAATTATGGATTTATTTAACTTTCTGACCCTCTAGAATGATCAAAAAATGGTTATATCCCCCAAATTTTCTATATATATGTATCGAATTAGTACCTATAAAAAGTATCTTTGTACTAAATTCAATTACTTGGCCATATTTTGACCAACTTACATGATGGACTTACTATGGTGGACAAAAAGTGTAATTTTATGTTTTTTTTGACAATCACTCCACCTTATTTTGGCCAATATACATGGGCCAAAAAAAAACATAAAATTACACTTTTTGTGGCATCTTGACCCCCCTCTCTGATTATCAAAAATTAGCAAGTCCACCATAGAAGGGTGTATTTGTATCAAACCTCATGTAAGTTGGTCAAAATATGGCCAAGTAATTGACCAAAAAAAAACCATCATAATGCTTTTTTGTGAGTTCTGACCTCTTAAAAAACACAAAATGGAGAAATTCAACTATTTTACATGTAAAAGCGCTGGGAGCATAAAAATTTATATTTGTGCCAATTTTCACCTTGATTGCTTGCTGTAAATATTACTGCACATTTTTACATTTTTTGGGGATTGTTTGACTTCATCCTATGAAATCCTTAAAAAGGTCTACATAAAAAAAAACTAAAAAGGATATGGGCATAGTACACCCTATATAACCATACTAAACTTCAAGTTAATCTTCCAATAAATGAAGGAGTGACGATCGATTGAAAAGTGTTTGGAAGAATAAACAATAGAAACACAGTATGTCTCTCGGCGGGTACATAATTTCCATGATTTCTTGGCAATAAAATATAAACATGCAAGTTACATATTACAACCAGTCAGCCGACGTAATTCACAAGTGTTAATTTCTTATGGGTTTTGTATATTATATAATCATTAAATATATTTAGTTTTTCATAATATTTTTGTTGAGATGTTTGTACTTACAATAGTTTCAACCTTATTAAATACTATATGGATTATATGTTGGTTGTAAATAAGTTGGCTGAAGAGCAGTGTTAAGGTTGCAAAAGCGCCACCAACCTATCCTCAATATAAATAAAAGCAGACGATATTTCGAGCCTGCTAGTCAGTCTTTGAGTTGTAAAAAATTAAAGGTCAGGTTCGATATCCATTTTCGTGCAGCAGTCCCATGCGAAACGCATGTGCTTGAGTAGTTTAACAACAGGAACGGTGTTCCGGTTCGTTCCGCCTCAACTCAAGCCCTGCTGCTGCTGTTTTGAATTTCTCTCTCTCTCTGTATACATATAGATATATATATATCAACAATCTATCTTTGTCTCGAAGAAAAATGATTTACGTGCAATTTGCTACAACAGTTGTACAGAAACTAACTAGAATGTTTTCCACACGCACTAGATAAAACAGCTGACGAATGATCGTGTTAATAGTTCAGTATCCTTCTGCTTATAGGAGATATTATCCTGTTTTTAAATAATTTGAGGCCCATATTTCTCGTCATCCAACGACTACTATTAAAAAGTCTAGACGTTTTTCTCTCCCTCATATAATTCTGAGGCCCATATTTCTCGTCATCCAACGACTACTATTAAAAAGTCTAGACGTTTTTCTCTCCCTCATATAATTCTGAGGCCCATATTTCTCGTCATCCAACGACTACTATTAAAAAGTCTAGACGTTTTTCTCTTCCTCATATAATTCTGAGGCCCATATTTCTCGTCATCCAACGACTACTATTAAAAAGTCTAGACGTTTTTCTCTTCCTCATATAATTCTGAGGCCCATATTTCTCGTCATCCAACGACTACTATT
>NW_013666659.1:76629-86292 GCF_000517525.1 Limulus polyphemus | reverse complement strand
ATAGAACTTGAAATTCTTAATACCAGAAGGCTTAATGTTGGACCTTCTAGAAACATAACTTTCAAAACTTGCAGCATAAAGAAGTCCAATTGCCTAACACCAAAAGAACACCTGGAACTTTCTAGAAACATTGATTCAGATCAACACCTCACTTTAAGCTGGACTTCGTACTGTTATCGGAGATGTGCAAGCTGTAAGTAGTGATAGGTTATTGTCATCGGCTTAGTCTGTCTGTCCAATGCATATGATTTGCTTAACTAAAATAATATTTCAAAAAATTACTATTATTCAACAGTATGATCAAATTTTGCTAGATATTTTTAAAATGATTACAATATAGATTAGTGATTTAATCAAAATGTGGACATTTCAAATAAAGTTAAATATTACGTGAGTTGTAACAAGATAACTAAAGCTCGAAACTCAGCTTTATATTTCATAACTTAAAAAATGTACTAAGTCAAGGTTTTAGAAAGAAGAAATAATATCAACTGAGTGACGCTGTAGTAACTTGTTAGTACATACTGAATTCTCAGATTTGAATTATTAGTTTTATTATTGTAATTGATTAGGTCTATATATATATATGTGTGTGTGTATTCATTTTATACGGGTTTGTTTCTATTCTTACACAGAATTCCATGAACTTTATCAGTGGTTTTACTTGATTTTGATACTAATTTTCAGGGTCCATGCTGAGTCCTTCATCAGGTTGAAACATCATATTGAAATTAGAAGAAACCCAGAGAATATCCATCTATCTCAAAATCAGTTAAGGAAAATGGTAAAAGAAGTTTAGAGAAAACTCTGCCTACATATTGAACACACTGCCTACATTCACTTTCAAAGGTCTGTTTCTGTTCATCTCAAAATTAATGTCACACAAGCTAACTATATTCTAAATAAGCTCGTTCCTGTTATACAATACTGGTACACTGATAAATACATCGATATCAGTGTGCTCCAAGTAAAATATCGACATTACAACCAGGCTAACAAGCACGCATTAAACATCTTGGTTCAAAACAATGACTAGAAGGCGTGGTGTTTTTCAGCAAGATTCGTGATTAAGATATCACTATCACCGGCAGGCATAAAGAAAGGTCATTTCTACAAAACTCTATAATTATAGATGTTCTTTAAGGTGAACACCTAGGGCGTAGCTTCTACTGAGAGGAGGGGCATTCAAGATCACAAACATACAAAGTATGTCTACATTTAGTTTTCCTTGCGCTGCAGGAAGATCGTAAAAATGGAAAGGAGTTCTTCCCTACAAAGAAGGGATCTTCTATACTAGGCCGCTTCTGACTAACTTGTTAACTTGCGCTGCAGGAAGATCGTAAAAATGGAAGAGAGCTCTTCCTTATAAAGACGGGATCTTCTATACTAGGCCGCTTCTGACCAACTTGTTAAAGTCGGATCTGACAACCAGCCCATTTCTTGGAGGCACGGATGAAAAAATTGCGGAACTGATTTAAAGTGTATATTAAATTTCCCTAAAGACCTAACAATCCATAAAATCAGGTTGCACGTTTGTTCTTGCAACACCACTTTTTAACTCCTTGTGGTGTCACATATGCGTAGTTAACCGTCTTAACTGAAATGTTATGCCTGTATTTAGTTCCTTTTCCACTTAAAGACATCCAGTTGTTTTTATTTAGAGAATAAGTGACAGTCTCAAGTATTGAAACAATAATTATAAAGATTTAAATGAAGTTATAATTTAATTTTAGAAATTTGTGTTAGTATTAAATTAAGTCAAGGCAAAGAATGCTTGACAACTTGTGGCATTAGGGAGAGCTATCTCTACTTCACAAATACTAAAAACAATGGTTTATAATCCATTGGCCGATCTCACGATAGACTTATGTTCTAATTACCAAATGAGTTCTTTAAAACATTCTCTACGTTATGTAAGAAAACCCTTATCTTGATTCTTATAATGAAGTTTTAACACTAAAGTTTTTTAATTTGAATTAAATGATAGAGTATAATAGTTAATATTTTTAAAAGTTTGTTATCCTTTTCTACCTAAAATGTGAGATAATATGTGGAAAATATAAATAAATATTACAAAGAGATTTCACTTTGTTATGCTGACCAAACATGATCAACTCTAAATATTACGTACTTCCTACTTCCTATGGTACCATATCTGGACATTTTTAATATTTGCGTAACTCTTCCCTAAGTGATAAACTTTTTATAAGTGATAAACCAGACGTGACCTTCTCCAACAATCTCATGGCTTCTTCGTAAGTGATAAACCAGATGTGATGAACATTTTCAACCATTTCATGACTTCTTCGTAAGTGGTAAACCAGATGTGACCATCTCCAACAATCTCATGTTTTTTTTTCAGGGGGGGAAATCAACTAAGGTAATGTCCATCCATTGCATGACTACCCTACTAATATTAAAGCAAATTAAATACTCTCCAACCATCTCATGATTACACCATAATAGATAAACCGGAAATAATTAGCTCTAACAATCCAATAACTACTCTACAGGTAGTAAACCAAATACGGTAATGCCAAAAAACTCACGACTTTTTCATAAATAGTCAATCAACCAAATATGACAGTCTACAACAATCACATGACTTCTTCGTCAGTGGTAAACCAAATGTGATATTCTCCAATAATCTCATGACTTTTTCATTAGTGGTAAACCAAACATGATAATCCCCAACAATCTCATGACTACTTTATTAATGATAAATCAAATGTTATTATCCCCAACAATCCCAGTGTTTCGTTATATGCTGTAGTAAACCAAATGTCATAATTTCCAACAATCTCATGACTATTCCATAAGTGCTAAGCCAGGAATAATTACCTTCATCCTTCTGATAACTATTCCATAAGATGTAAGTAAACCCGAAGAGATCATCTCCTACAGTCCGATGACTACTCCATAACTAGTAAACCAGAAATGATCAACTCAAACAATCTGATGACTACTTCACAAGTGCTAAAAACAAGAAGTGTTAATTTCCAACAATCTGATGACAACTTCACAAGTGCAAAAAACAAGAAGTGTTAATTTTAAACAATCTGATGACTACTTCACAAGTGCTAAAAATAAGAAGTGTTAATTTCAAACAATCTGATGACTACTTCACAAGTGCTAAAAACAAGAAGTGTTAATTTCAAACAATCTGATGACTACTTCACAAGTGCTAAAAACAAGAACTGTTAATTTCAAACAATCTGATGACTCATAAACAACAGATAAATCAAATGTGATAATTTCCAGCAATGTCAAGCAGTCCACAGCACCCACTGCCTACACAATTATTCTTAACGTTCCTACAGTTGGTAGTGTAGAACGTGTTCAGTAACATGCCGTGACTAGAACCTGGAACTTCCAATCTACAGACTTGCAAGCTAACAAATAGGGACGCCGAAGCCAGTAAGATAATTAGTCATATTAGAGTAATACAACCTCGATACAAAAAAATTCATAAAAGGCTAGACAACAAGGCCGTATAACGATGAATGAGTTATTGACAAAATATTTCATAGGATAGTGTGACTACAGGCAGATAATGTTACTAAGGTCAATGTTACCATAGTTCATAGGAGGATCGATTACTCAATAGTATTTTACCTTATTTTCATAGCAAATATCTGTCCTGAAAAGGACGGGTTTTGTTGTGATAACATCTCTAAATATCATGCAGAAATTTAACATATAATTCTTACTGTTTCACTTTATACACATGTTTCACTAGTTGGCTTTATGGAATAAATATATTCTTGTGTTATTCCTCTACCCATATAACTAATGTTTTTATTCGTTGTATTGTGTATAACAGTAAATGTGTTATTGACAAAATATTTTATTTTTACATATGTTGATAATTATGTTATAGTTTTGCTCGCCATGTGGTGTCTCAACATATAACCAAAGTCTATATTTAATTACATTATATCTATTTGGTTTAGCATGACAATAAAAAAGCTCTCGACCCTTTTGAAACTTTATTAATTTACTCAGAATAAAGACTTGTCATCTGATCTTCACAAAAAAAAAAAGAGATATCTATTAAGGACGTATTTATATGAAAACATTTTGCAACAAAATCATAATCAAACTTATCCCTAATATATTTGTGGGATCTAAATTTAGATAAAAGTTTTCATTTTGACACGTTCGACAATAATAATATGCATAATATATACAATGTTGTCCACAAACAGACGAATACAGTCCTTGCAATACTTTTTTGTTGTAAGTCCATGTTCAACAGTTCTTCTTGATGAATGTTCTTATGATAAGGTTATGTGGAGGCAGTCCTAATATTCTCATTTCTAACAAATAGAGTAAACACCCAGTGGCTACCAGGTTTGTAACTCGGATCCAGATTTACGATGTACAGCTGTTTGTTTCATGGTCAGGTACTTGATCACTGGCAAACACGCCTCCAAAGTTCTTTCGTGTACACAAATCAAGTGAAAGTATTGAATAAATCTCTATAGTGATTATAGCTTTTTAGATATCAGTTATAATGTTTCTAGACTGATCAGTTTCTGAAATGGACTGGAATTCTGCATAGGCAAGAACATTTATAGTGTTCGGTAAGGCACTATCCTAAACGTATTTCAATTAGTAAATTACCCTGTTTCACAAAGTTAAAGTGTGAATCTCCAGCAGATAGATCAGTAGTCGGATCAAAAGCAAAGAGTGCATATCCTCCAGATCATACCCTGTATCAATTCCTTGATCTTGAAACTGTTTCCCGTTCTATTAAATAATGTTTCATAACTTCGTGCATACAATTCAGCATCAAAATCTGGTTGTAAAGGTCGAGGAAGAATCCATTTTCCGTCCACAATGATTGTCACGAAATTGGTACTGTAATGATTGAATTTGTATGGGTTTTTTCTTCTAAGATATCTTAAATGCATCGTTATCAACACAGCTTATAACAAGACGTACAGATACATCACCTAAAAATGCATTATTGATATATGCTTATTAGTTTCCTTGAGGAATTGAAAACAATTTGCACACTATATATTTTTTAGGATATTTTATCATTCCTTTCTGAAATTATTAAGCATGTAACAGAAAAACTGACGGGCTGATCTTTACTTTTCTAGCACAGATAGAAACATGTTGTAATAACTTAAACTTAAACCATTCGGCAAGAGCTTTATCTGCAAAATAATGTCCAAATGTAGATGGCTGACCATGTCGAATGTTTGACTACCACGTGTATCTAGGTGTTGGTTTTTGATTCCGTCATTTGTTTGCAATTGGAAGCAATTATTTGATCAATGAGTGATTGTGTCTCCTATATTCTAAACTTTCGACTGCTGAAAGCAATGAAGAACATTGAGAGCTTACAATCCTTTTTTGTTGGTGGCTGGTACAAAATTTTCATTGCTATCACACTCCTTGTCTATTCTTTGAACATTAGATGGCCTGGCAGACATTGTCCAAGGAATAAGTTCCTCATCAGTAAGCTCTCCATGTATAGTTACTTTTTCATGAACAACTACGAAGTTGTTGAATTTCTCCATGGTGACCTGTTCTGGAATAACAACATAATCAAATGGATTCAAATTTACAACATCCTCAACTTTCTTTTGAAATGAATTGTGTATGAAGCCACCCTTGGCAAAACAGTATTAGCTATAATCACTACAGAAACCAGTAGATCAGCCTTTTTCTTCATGGTTTTGATATAAACTGAGTTGTCTGCATCTAGGGTGTTGATGTAAATTGGATCAGTAATGCGCTTACAAATTTAGAACGATGCCCATATCAGGAGGTTACATCAGTGATGTCATGTTTGAGGGGAAACTCCAGTTTGATGTTTTTGGGCGCATTTCGGGCAGATGAGCTAAGCAATTATCAATCAACAGACATTTTTTTTTTGCTTTTTTCACTGAAGCTTCGTGTCCCGCATATAGATCTATTGTTCGAAAATAGAACTAGTCATCCATGAATTGATTGAACCCGTTGTAGTCAACAGACAGCTTGGATAGGTCTTTTGGAAACCATTGTGACTTTTTTTGGACCTTTTGATAACAAGAAGAGGACACCTCTCGGTGCCAGTCATTTTAGGCCACGCTAGAATAGTGATTCTCTCTTTTGGCTGTTTAACACCAACATCCTTCATTTCAGAGGCCTCAATGTATCCACGTGAATCTACTAACTTGTAAAATAGACGTGTTTTGTCTGTGTTGAAAATGTCTTCCGAAACATATAACATGGGGATGATAGGCATTTATGCTTAATCCACTGTTCCAATGATGGAACATATGCAGAATCCGCCTCTCCCTGGTTTATTTTCAGTGATAAATGGAACCTACATTTCCAAAACATGAACCATCGATTATTAGGCGTGAATGTATCGATGCCCATATTCTTGGCCAACTCAACTGCTTTATGCTTGATTAACACACCACTAGGAAGAACACCTTGAGTGTGTTTTTCGTTGAACCAAAGGAACATTGCATCTTCCAGATCCGCAAGTTTCCCTCCCTCCTATGGTTTTATGTTCTTTTTGTATGTACATCTCAAAAACGAGCTTCCAATGACTTATAATTCTTCCAAGTTTGTGAAGTTGTTGGCTTGCTTACTCCCCACTTTTCAGCAATCAAAGATCTTGGTGCGCCAATTTCTATATACTCAGAAATAATCTTGCACTTTTACTCTGTTGTAATGTCTGAAACGAACAGAAGAAATGTGTTATACAGTAGTATGTAGCGTGTTGAAAGGTAGTTTTTAACATTGGTAAGTTCATTATAACCATGATCGTGTTTGCTATAAATGAAGGATTTTTCCAGATGCCTGAGAATGTTCCCTGGTGTTTGTTTACTATACCTGTTGATTCACTGTAAGTGTTTTCACTATACCCATCGACCAATGAACTACCTTATTCAAAATGAACATTTAGGTCTTTTAACACATATATCATGTTTTATATACATTAATCTATCTGCATTTCCAACAATTTCTTGTGGAATAATCGGTCTGCCAATTCTTTTCATCCCATAGGGGTAAGATTATTTCATTTTCGTAGCACGTCGTTGATTAGGTCGATTATGTTACTGTTCAGGATGGATCTTCCACTACTCACTAATTTTCTCAGTCATTGCATGTTAAATCCCCACTGCAGCATATTTTGTTTAGGAAGATTTCAGCTTTCTTTTTATATTTCTGAGTATTTATAAATGTAACCTACCATGTTCTATATATAGTCTAATTTCTTCAGGGTGTTTAGACACATAAAGAAATATCAGTTTCGTCTATCTTACAATTTGGGTTATGTTCTTCAAACTTATGTGAGAGGCGACTTCTGCTGATAGCTTGATATCCTTTGATACTCAGAAATAACACAAACAGAAACATGTATGAATTATAAAATACTGGTTTGCGAAGATCAAATTAACTCCCATACAAGTCTAGTACATTTCAGTTGGTGTACAATGCTTGTATACTTTCTACTATATTATACATTCATACTGATCATTAGTCACATGGCTGTCAATGACCTGAACTTGAGAGTCAATTTGTTCTATTGTCATGTGATATTTGAACATAATGAAAACAAGAACTAATAGGCCCGGCATGGCCAGGTGGTTAGGGTTCGAATCCCCGTCCCACCAAACATGCTCACCCTTTCAGCCGTGGGAGCGTTAGAATGTGACGGTCAATCCCACTATTCTTTGGTAAAAGTGAAGCCCAAGAGTTGGCGGTGGGTGGTGATGACTAGCTACCTTCCCTCTATTCTTACATTGCTAAATTAGGAACGGCTAGCGCAGATAACCCTCGTGTAGCTTTGCACGAAATTCAAAACAAATAATTGTTTGTTTTAAGTGAAATTTCGAAAGTTCTATTATGGCCAACTACTTATAAAAAGTTGCACCAAACTATATTATGTACCTTCATTCGTGAATTACCGTCCTAATTAATCATTTTGACTATCTAATTATACTTCTGGATGAAACTTTCAAGCTTCTAACAAAATGAAAAAAAACAACATAATATTTCTAGTTAAAACATATATTTGGCAGACTAATTTTGAAGGTGACTACAAAACAGTTTGAAAAATACTTTAAGTGTACACCTTGTATTTCTAATGTTCACATAAAACTAAGAGTTACTGTCCTGACGCCTCTGTGTTTGTTGATAATTTCACGTATCGAAACCCCTTTAACAAGACACAACGCGAGTATAAAACGCTATAGGTTTACGTGGAAATCTTTGAGTGGATTTCGTGATTGTGTGGTTCTTATACCTCTTGGGAATCCAGGCTTTATAAATACGTGTAGCAGGGGATTAACAAGGTATGTACGGTACATGATCGTGAACTGGATAAAGCTGGGAACACATATAGTATCAAGGTAATTGGTTTTATAAACGCATGGTTGAACCTATTCAAATATTGTTTACGTCTTTCAACGCCAAACTGCACGCGCACACGTATTGTTGGAAGTTCTAGACGAGGTTCTACACGCTCCCAAAAGTAATATAGTTTAAAATCTGGCTTACGTCATCCGGTATACTAAAATGACCTATATTTCATTTCACTTGAAACTATTTTCAATTTTTTTAGCTACATTTCTAACAAATGTCTAAGTCTATCAATAACCACTTTTAGTGAATACACATCTTTATCCAATATCTCTTAACTTTAAAACTTTCAAAGAAAGAATTTTTTCGCATATAAATGATTCATATTTTTATAGTATTGAAAATTTTAGCAATTAATTGACATCTAAGAACAATGAAAGTAACCCAGATTTAAATATAGCTACAGACACGAAACGAACCTTAGGGGATAACCTAGCAATGCATAGCGTGAGTAACCCAGAATTAAATATAGTAAAGTCATGGACACAACCAGTATACTTAGACTATAATATAGTGTAAAGTTGAGAACGTTTGCTTCTTAAGAACAAAGATACGCAATGGGCTATCTATGATGTGCCCATCGAGGGTATCCAAACCCGGAATTTAGTGTTATAAGCCTTCAGGCTAGCCTCTGAGCCACTGGGAGCTGGTACAGAGTGAGTATCCTGTAGTTAATTAAATATATTAAATCTACAAATACTACTCGAGACAGAGCTGATAAACTTATAAAGGCTAAAGTGGGTATCCTGGAGTTAATTGAAGTGAAGCTACTAATACATATCGAGGCTCAACCGTAACCTAGTAATTCAGTGAGTGAGTAGCCCATAAATAAATGTTTTAACGCTACAAAAACAACACGAGACTCAACTGCTAACCGGCTAACTCACTGAGAGTTACCTGGAGTTAAATATCGTAAGCTACAGACACAACTCGAGATTTAACCAGTTACCCACTAATTGTTTTTCATTTGGACAGCCGGTTCTGAATCACTTAAATAATTTATTTCCTAATGTCTATACTTTTCACAAAACAATCAAGTTTACTCTCAGTTACTCCCTACCCGAATTAATTTTCTCGACGTCTCTGTCTTTTTATTAGGTCATCAAGAAATTAATGTCCCTTTTTTTAGATGGTAAAAAAAACGAACAACTTGTATATCAAAACAAAACATTTATTAAATGACCTAGTTTCAATTCTTATCGATGATGCTTTTCCATCTTACAATCAGGTTGTTAATGCTCTGATTAAAGAAATCACTTGGCTTTGAAGGAAAAAACTGTCGATATC
>NW_013666659.1:53829-75629 GCF_000517525.1 Limulus polyphemus | reverse complement strand
AGGGCCATTTCACGGGTGTGTTGCTTTGGGTTAGATTCAACAAGTGTCTTCAGAGCATCAATATTAATTTCAACATGTCAGTCCCTGTCATCACAGTTTTAAAGGCTGAATGAAATTTGCTGAACCATCGTCGACACTTACGAATGTTCAAAACATTTCCATAAACTTCTTTGACATTCTTTTTAGCTACAGAGGCGTTGTTTTCCTTATTGTATTCGAACATCATTACATGCCCAATGTGTGTCTTGTCGTGTGCCATCACTATAAGGGATTAGAGTATACTAAACGTTACACATTATATAGGCTACACTAAAGTGACGTTTAGGCAGTTCGTTTAACTATTATTCGTGATGTACATTTTTGGGGGGGATGATTAATGAAAGTGTTCCAAAATGTGACATTAATTTCTTGACGACCTAACAATATAATAAAATAATGTCAGAAAAAAAAGGTCCGCCTTTCGAAAGCACTCGGGTTATAGGTATCGTATTTTTGTGAGTAAACTTGAGTTAGATATGTTAAATTGAGACACAACTCAATACTCAGCTGTTAATCTAGTAATGCACTGATTGAGTCATCAGAGGTAAATTAGTGTTGGGTTTTATAATAAAAAGAAAAAAAACCCTGAAAGGTGAAAATATGTAAGCAATTGTAAAATAAAACGGATGTCGATAAATTCCTTGTTTTGTTTTCTTAGACGAGGTTAAAAGAATTAAAGATAATTAAAAAATATAGCCTGTTAAAAGCTAAAAATATTATCAATCTGGACAGTATTGCCGTCATACAGTTATTTTTTTATTACTCTTTGAATCTATTTGTCTGGGAAACGACAAACTTGTTCGGTATAAAAAAGAACAGGCTAAAAATCTTCACAACTGGAATTGTATGTACTTCAAAGAACTAAAATGTGAATAAATATATGTACTCGTAATCACTTTTTGCTTTTGAAGTTGATGTTGAAACTAAGCTGTCTTCTACAACTCCAGTTTATATATATACAGCTAGATTTTCAATTTGTTATAATTGTTTGTTTTAATGAAATTTCTAAAGCCAATGACCATGATCAATCTAGACAGTGTTTCCGTTGTCGATGATACTGTCCAAGTCTAAGTCAAACCTCAAGATAAATTTAAAATGATGCTACCGCTTGTAGTAGGCGGCACAAAAGGAAAACGTGGGCAATTGTGATTTGAGTAACATAAAGGTTTCACGTTGGCGGATCATTCCCTTGTTAAAGAAATATATTTTTAGGGAAAATGTGGCCAGTACAGAGTCTTGTAAAACAAATTTCTCTCTCTGGTTCCCCCATAAACTAAATTGCCAAACAACAGTATTTTTTATATAGAAACAATTGCTGTGATGCTGCTCATCCCAAATCAGATGCCTACTGTGTAAGCTCTTGATTTGATAACTGGTGTGAGGTCCAAATAAGGAACAGGCCAGGTTGTTACACTGGCATTGTGGACTAGGCATGCTGCAGTGCCAGTGAGCATATTCCCCAAAATACCAGGAATCCAGAAGAACTGAAGAGATATTGATGATATAGAAAAATGGACAAGTCTTTATCTGAATATCCAAGAGAAATGGGTGAAAACTGACAGTCATTAATTCCAGGGCTTTCAAAGAGCTAAGTAAGTAAGTATAGACTGTACAATTAGTGTACTGCTTAGGTTATACATGATCCAAAGCAAGTAAAATAACATAACTTAGCAGTGAGCAGGACTCTGTAAAGGGGATCCTATGAGCAGCTATAGAGCCAAGGTAAATCAATCCAGAGCCCACAAAGTCATCTGATTTTGAACCATCCATAAAAATGGGAGTAGAAAATTATTCCATGTCAATCAACTATACCTTGAGGAAAAGCCCATATGTGGGAATATTGGACCATCTTGTTGCTAAAAGCATAGTCTACTGAGACATGAAGACACAATGACAGATGGAATGATGTGGTAAGAATTTGAATTTTACAGCATACTACATAGAAAGTTGCAAATGTCTGAGGTGAAGTGGAGGTTCCTAGGATTCAGTCTAAAAATCCTGGACTTCAGGAGTGTGGAAAGTTCTTATGCAGTGCTGAAGCCCCTGATGACGCACAAGCTCCAATCTATGCTGCTTAATGTGCAGAATAAATGTCAACTTTTGATCAGAAATAAGTCCCAAGAATTTTGACTCGGCTATCACTGGAAATACAGAATCTTCAAGGTGGAGCTCAGGATCAGTGTGCAATACCTTCTAGTGGAAATGTATGCATGCAACTGGTTTTAGATGACGAAAACCTGAAACCATTTGTTATGGCACACTCAGACTAAAGAATTAGCGGAAATCTGAAGCTATCATTCAATATATCTCATATCCAATTACCAAAAGAAAATCTGAAAGTCATTAAGATAGAGGCTGTTTGCAATTGTATAAAGAATTTGTTTGGTGATGGCATTGATTCTAAAGCTAGAAAGTGTAACACGCAAGACACAACCCTGAATAGCTCCAAGTTCCCGTGTAAAGGAACAGGATACTGTTTTTCCACAAGGGTTCAAAATGATCTTTTGAGCAATATTATTTTACAAATAAGATATGTAAATGTCCACACAACTCTTGTGAATGGAGATCTCGTAAGATGCTAAACCTTCGCGTAATGTTATAAGACTTCTCAAGATAAACAAGATCAAAACAAGATGCTCCCTCTTGAAGAAGGCCGATTGATGTTTCAAATCAAATCAGGTGGTCTACAGTTCATTGCTGTTTGAGAACATTACACTGGGTAGATGAGAGGAGAATGTTTGATTAAGGAACTAAAGAAGTTGATAATTAACCAACGTCTCCAAAAAATTATATAGATACAGCAAATCAAAGTAGTTGGTCTATAAATAGAAGGTATCTTGGGATCCTTCCCAAGCTTAGAACATGGGATGAAAATAGCCTGATGCCGTGCAACTGAAACATTCTTTTTCTGACAGACCTGGTTATAAACAACCATAAGAAGAGCAAGAATACAAAATAGAGAGAAGGGCAGTATCTCATAATGAATTTCTTCTGGCTCAATTGATACATTACCAGACCAATTAAGAACATTTCTAAGTTCCACCCGAGTAAATGGTCGATTGCAATCATAGAGACTATCAGCTCGAAAAGAAAGTGATGTTTTTTCACCCATGTCTTAATGGCCAAGAAGGCAGGGAGAGAGATGGATCTGCTAGAATTGTGAAAAAACACACTCTCTGAGGGTGTTTATAATACTCTGTAAATTAACAGCCTTTTGGCCATTATATTACATGATCAAAAAAGGATGGAGGTATACTTCCCATTCCTATTTTGAATCTGCCCCAAGCAACCTTGGAACTGATGGTGGAAGAGATACTGGAAGTGAACTAATCTAAGATACGGTCTAGCCTATCGAGCATGGTCACGAGCATGCTGAAAGGACATGCGGTTGAGAAGAGTGATATATCTGTGAAAGATACCCCACATCCTCATAATGTCCACAACACTAGCCACAAAGGACAACACCACTGACCTTGTAGGGCTTTCTAAATAAAACCTGATATGTTGCAATGTTCTACACACCAATGAACCCTCGTGATACTTTTCCCGCCTTTCATAGATTGCAACGCACAACAAACAGGTGTGTGCGTGTTTGTGGGAGGGGGTGTTTGGACCACAGAGGGTGTAAACTGTTCTGATAGAGCCTTCTTGGTTAGGACGTACAGGACTCCACATCAAGAGGTCGAAGTTAGATACAGTAAAGCAACAAATATAACTCAAGACTTAACTAGTAATATATTAATGTATGAAATCAGTGATCCAGAGATAAATATAGTAAAGCTTTGAACATAACATGAACATAACTAAATTTAGTAGTGCTGTAGACAACTCGACTTAAGATGCAACCTTGTAGTGCATGTAGTTAGTAATCGAGAGTTAAGTGCAGCAAAGCTGTAAACTCAAAGCGAAACTCAACCAATAACTTATTAACTCATAGGGTGAGTAACGCAGACATAAAAATAGTAAATCAACAGGCACAACTTGAGGCCTAACAGTAACCCACTAGCACATGAAGTTAGTAAACCATAGTTAGATAGAGTAAAACTAGATACACGCCTCGAGCCTTAACGAGTAATCTAAGAATGCATGAAGTGAGTAGTCTAGGGTTAAAATAGTAAAGTAACAGACTCAGTTCAATACACTGTAAAATATGGAGTGCATAACCTGGAGCTAGATATAGCAAAGCTACAAACATAACTCGTGAATTAGTTTGTTTTTAAATTTCGCGCAAAGCTACACGAGGGCTATCTGCGCTAGCCGTCCCTAATTTAGCACTGTAAGACTAGAGGGAAGGCAGCTAGTCATCACCACTCACCGCCAACTCTTGGGCTACTCTTTTACCTTATAATGTGACGGTCAATCCCACTATTCGTTCGCGCCGACGGCTGAAAGGACGAGCATGTTTGGTGTGACAGGGATTCGAACCCGCGACCCTCAGATTTCGAGTCGAGCACCTTAACCACCTGGCTATGCCTGGCAACTCGTGAATTAATATGTAACCTAGTAACATATTCAGTGAATGATTCGGAGTTAAATAAAATAAAACTACTGTCTCAACTCGATATTCTACCAATAACCTAGTACTGTATGCAATGAAGTAACCTGGAGGTAAATATACTAAAGCTAGAGACAGAACATGATACTTAGCAATCTACTATTGCATGGGGTGGATAACGGACTTTAGGTATAGTAAAACTAGAGACGCAGCTAGAGAAGAAATCTTTAACCTAAGCATGAAGTGAGTAACTCAAATCAAAATTTATTAAAGCTACAGGCACAGCTCGAGATTTAACTGGTAACCTACTAATGCATGAAGTGAGTGCCCCATAATTAAAGATAGTAAAGCTAGAGGCGCAAATTAACACTCAACTGGTAAACTAGTAATGCAAGGAATGTTAACTATAAATTATAACACAACTAGAGACTTCATCTCATAACATAGAAAGGCCTGGAGTGAGTAACCTGGAGTTAAATATAACAAAGCTAGAGACTCAACACGAGCCTTAACCAGTAACCTACTAAATATGAAATGTGTAACCTTGAGCTAACTATACTAAAGCAACAGACTCAACTAAAGACTATATCTGGTAACCTACTAACGCATGGAGTAAGTAACATGGAGTTAGACAAAGTAAATCCAGACATGATACTCGCCATTCTACCGCTAAACTAGTAATCTCAATGCTAAATACAATAAGGCTATAGAACAAAACGGGATTCAACTAGTAATATAGTAATACACAGGGTAGGTGTCCTAGAATTAAGTAGACCAAAGCTATAAATACAACCCTAGACTTAAGATTTAAGCGATAACATAGTAACGCATGGACTGAGTTACTCAAAGTTCAGCATAGTTGAAACACATTAAGACTAAAGACACAACTCGTAACCTATTAATGCATGGAGTTTGTTATATTGAAATAAATGTACAACAGTTCCAAACATAAATATACTATAGTTTCAGACGTAAATATATTACAACTCTTGATATAAGCGGTAATCGACTAACAAATGAAGTGGGTAATCCTAAGTTCAACATAGTATATCTACAAACGTAACAGTAATCTTATAATTCATTGAGTGAGTAATAAATAGGTAAATACAATAAAACTAAAACACAACTCGACACTCAACCGGTAACCAAGTAACGCATGGACTGAGTGACTTAGAGTCGAATACAGTAAAACTACAGGCACAAGTTCAGATTTAACAGGTAATTCAGAGTTAGATTTAGTAAATCTAGAGACATAACAAGAGAATCAATAAGTAACCTAGTAACTCATATATCGAATAACCCGAGGTTGGATAGAGTAAAACTACAAACACAGTACGAGACTCAACTCGTAATCTATTAATGAAAAGAATGAGTAACTCGTAAAAAATATAGTAAAGCTTCGAACACAACACAAAATTTAGGGTCTAGTAATGCATAGAGTGAATTAGATATATTAAATATACTAGTGCCACAGACACAACTCGAGACTTAGTAGGTAATCTAATTAGAATCTGGAATTAAATATAGTAAGGATAATGAAAAAACTCGAGATTCAACTGATAACCTAAGCATGAATGAAATGAGTTAACCAGAGTTAAATATACTAGAGATAAAGGCATAACTAGGGATTTAAATAGTAACATACTAACGCAAGAATCGAGTAACCTGAAATTAAATTTGTCAAAGGTTGAGACATTACATGAGTTGTTGTTGTTGTTTGAAGTTAAGCACAAAGCTACACAATGGGATATCGGTGTTCTTCCCACCACGGATATCGAAACTCGGTTTCTAGCATTGTAAGTCCGCAGACATACCACTGTGCCACTGGGGGGCAATTACTTGAGACTCTATCTGAAATGTAGTAAACCATGGAATGGCAAACCCACAGTAGAAAGTATTAAAGCTATAAGCACAGTTTTATAATTAACGTTTAATATAGTACCCGCGGATTGAGTAATCTAGTGTAAGGTATAGTACAGTTACAGACACAAATCGAGTAATGCACAGTGCAAATATCCAGAAGCTAAATAGACTCAAGCTACAGATAGGTATAAGACATAAAAAGTAATGTATGAAGTGAGTAACCTGTAGTTGAACGTAATAAATAACCAGACACAACACGAGACCCAACTGGTAAGCTTTTAACTTATTTAGGGAGTAACTCATAGGTAAATATAGTAACGCTACACATAACTCACGACTAAACCAATAACATAGAAACTTATGGTATGAGTAACCGGAAATTAGATATAATAATACTACAGACACAATACGAGACTTAGCAGGTAATGACATTAAACTACATTCAGCAGTAGGACAGTCAACTGTCATGGTAACAGTGAGACAAGTACTTTCTAGCTGTTGCAATCTCTGGGTTGCCCTTAGGCAAAGCGTAGCACCTATTAGCCTCCCTAACCAGGGTTACAGATGAAGCCGTTGGGGCGCAGAACAGTAGATCATCTCGTTTGGCAGATGTCTGGTGCAACTGGGACAACAATGGAAGAGACTTGCTCAAGTTAGTTGAGTGCTGCAACTAGCAGCAAGAAATGCCAACCTACTCAGTAATTTGCCAAGTATAATTTAGGGTATTTCACGAATCAAGAAAAAATCCCTACAGCGCGAAGGGGATTCATAATAGCAATGGGGAGGACACCTCGCCCGATGAGGAAAGTCATGTGCGATAGTTGAGTCCTGATTGTCAGCATGCTACTATCCGCGCCCAAAAGAGAGCAGTCAAAGTGGCAATGTGGAGCGTGAGGACTTTACACCAAATTGGAAAACTGTTTAATGTCAAGCATGAAATGAAGAGATTAAATAAAAATATTATACGTCTGTATGGAACACATTGGAAAGATGCTGGAACTACTGTTTCAAAAGATCATTTATTCAGGACGTCAGATGCACGAAAGAGGAGTTGTGTTGATTTTGGATAAGAAACATTCAAGTGTTTGCATGGATTGTGTGCAATATCTGACAGATTTATACTTGTTAAAATAAAGGTTAAACCTTTCAACAGTGTAATAATAAAAGTCTATGCACCAACAATTGAAAATGAGGAAAAGGACATTGATCTTTACTATGGAGACATTGATAAAGAAAACAAAACAATGCAAACTTCAAGAAATGGTTGTAATGATGAAAGATCTAAATGCGAAAGTTGGTTATGAGCGAGTGGATAATATTGTTGGACTATCATAGATATGGAGAGAAAAATGAAAGAGGAGAGAAATGGAATGATTGGTGTGTTGTAAATGATCAAATCCTTAGAAACACATGGTTTGATAACAACCAGAGAAGAATGTTTGCAAAGCAAAGTCCTGGAGATAATGCTAGAAACCAAATTAATTACATCTCTATCAATAGGAAATTCAGGAATGTAGGACAATACTTGAAAACCTAATCCACGTCTGACTGTGGGAGTGACCATGTCCCTGTTGTGTGCACCTTCAAGATAGAATTGAGGAAACTTAAGAAGACAAAAACAGCAAAGAAGCTCTATTCTAATGGAAAAAGATCTGTTTAAAGAAAGGTATATAGTTGCAGTTAAGAACCGTTTTCATTAACTTCACATGAAGGAAATATGCCAAAAATATAAAACTTTTAAAGAAGCAGTAGTTGAAACAGCCAAGGATGGTATCCCTTTAAAAGTAAGGCAAAAGAAATAAATGGATAGCAGAGGAAATCCTTGAATTTATGGAAGATAGAAGGAAGATGAAAACTCGTAGAGCAGAAGAGTATAAAAAACTTGACAAAAGAATTCGAACAATGTGGAATGGTGAAAAGGGCAAATGTCTTAATGAAAGGTGCATAGAAATAGAAAAACAAGAGGATAAAGATGTTACATCAATGTATATGAATATCAAAGACATGACAAGTAAAGGAGGATGATTTTTTGTTTGCTTGAATTTATGCAGAAAGCTACACAATGCGATATCTGTGTTCTGCCCACCCGGTTTCTAGCGTTGTAAGTCCGCAGACATACCGCTGTGCCACTGGGAGGCAAAGGAGGATGCACCACTAGTGGATGTATAAATGTTAAGAATGGTGAGGTAATTATGGAATAAGAACAAATATTGAAAATATAGGCAGAGTATGTTGAAGATTTATTCTACGACAGACGTGAAAAAAGCCATCTATTAAGAAGAACATAGATGGATTGAAAATTCTTAAGTCAGAATTACAAACAGTTATCAACAGAATGAAAACAAATAAAGCTACAGGACTAGGTGAAATTGCAGTAGGACAAATAAATTATCTGGTAGAATTTGGTATAGAAAAGTTAACAACTATAATCAATGAGATTTATGAAAGTGGTGAAATACCTTAGGATCTCAGAAAATTGATCTTTATTGTGCTCCACAAAAAACCTGGAATCAATTTGGTTTTATTGAAGATCGTGGTACAAGAAACGCTATCTTCATGTTATTAATGATTTTGGAAGGACAAAAAGAAATGAAGAAGGACATTTTCTTGTGTTTTATTGATTATACTAATGTTTTTGATAGAACCAAGTATGTGGAGTTAATGAAAATGCTGGAAGAACTGGACATTGATAGTAAAGACTTGAGAATTTTAAGAAACCTCTATAAGAACCAAACTACGGCAGTGAAGCTAGAAAATGAATTACGTGATTTCATCCGAACTAAGAGAGGTGTGAAACAATGCTGTGTCTTTACACCTAACTTGTTTAATTTGTATGGTGAGAAAATCCTGAGACATATTTGGGATTTACTAGGTTTGATCATTGTCAGAAAGAATTTTAAAAACAAGCTTTAGCTGATTCAGAAGAGAAACTGCACAAAAGTTACATAAAATTGTTAGTGAAAGTAAGGAGAAGGGTTTAAGTATTAACTGTATAAAAACAAAATGCACGGTAATTACAAAGAAGAAGACCATTGTGAAATTTAATTAAATGGACGGCAACTGCCTTTTGTAGAAACAAAATGTACAGGACGACATTTCGAAATTCTTCCGCTATTCGTCTTCAGTCAATCTATCAAAGAAGAAAATCATTCCTCTGTGTATTGTAAGTAAATAAGGAACAGAAAAGGCAGATCAATAAATTCAACAACTGGGGAAGCTGGATAACATCAGATGGTAATTGTGGTCATGAAATAAAACGGAGAACGGGATGGCAAAATGTACATTTATTAAAATGAAAAAGATACTGACAAATAGTGAAATTTTTATAGGGATGAAGTTAAGAGTGTTTGGATTGTTATACCAATTCTCACGTATGCATCCGAATGTTGGACAATGTCGCCAAATATGGAAAAGATAATTGAATCCATTGAGTTGAGGTTCTTAAGGCGCATTTTGAAGTTATGTTGGACGAGTCATACCTCAAATAAGATATTTTGTCAAGAGCATGTTGCAGGAGGAAGCTAACATCCGAATGAAACAGTTTCTCGGACACATTATGAGGAAAGTAGAAATTGCAAGTCTGGTCATAACTGGAAAGATTGAAGGAGGGAGAGACCGTGGAATACAGAGGTTGACTATTGATAAAAGTTAGACTATTGATCTAAACGAGTGAATGTATCGACATTGTTGTAAATTATTTGAAGAAGAGATTTGTGTAAGATCATGGACACCAACTCCCTGCTTGGATATGGTGCATAGAAAGAGATAGTAATTCATGTAGCAAATAACTGATGATAGATATGGTGAAGCTAAAGACATAACTCGAAACTCAACCTGGAGCCTACACATGTAGTTAGTAACCCATAGTTAACTATACTAAAGGTACAAACAAAACTTCAGGCTTAACTGGTAATGTACTAATGCATGGAGTGGGTAATTGGTATTTCAAAAACTGTATCGCTACACATACGCAAATTAAGACTTAACTGGTCATCTACTAAAACATGAAGTTAGAAACTGCAGTTAAACTAAATACATCCTAAGACTCAACAGGAGACCTTATCGGTAACCTATTATCACGTGGATTGAACAACACAAAGTTAGATTTAGTTAAACTACAGTCAGAACACGATACTCGTAATGCATAGAGTGAGCAACCCAGAGTTAAATATAGTAAAGCTTCGAACAGAACACAAAACGTAGTGACTAAACTAATTATGCAAGGTATATGAGTAGTCTGGTGTTAAATATTGTAATGATACAAACACAACTCTTGACTTAAGCATTAACCTGGTATCAGTCAGTAACCCGACGTTAGATATAGTAAAGTTACAGACACAAATCTCGATTCAACTAGTAATCTAATATTGCACGAAGTTTTGAAATACAGAAATAAATGTATGGATAATATAGTAATGGATAGAGTGAGTAACCCGGAAAAAAGTATGCTAAAGCTACGGACACAACTCTATACTTAAGCTGTAATGTAGTAATGCATTGAGTGATTCACCCTGAGCTCAGCATTGTAAAACTTCATACATAATACAAGACTCAACCAGTAGCCTATTAACTTATTGAGTGCAAACCTCAAACTATTTGAGGCAGAGCAAACTCCAAGAGAGAATTGTTGGGTCTCCTACGTAGAATACTATCCTGGATGTTGCTGGTACACTCACGGGAACTGCAAATGTCACAAAGCCCTTTCAGTCATTTGTTTCTCAACCAAGTATTTGTCCTAACTGAATAATCAAGTGAAAATCACACATTGTACAGTGTACAACACCTGATATCTTGGAAAGTAAGGAATACAAAACACACACAACACCTGATAACTTGCTGCTATTGTGTCCTGACTAGTGATAATCAAGCAGCTATCATCTAATATCCAGTGGATATCTCATTAGTGAATTTCTGCTCGTTAGCTCGGAAAACAAAGGTCGTGAAATTCTTTCAGTCCATAGTCTTTCAACTACCTGACCATCTTAGTTGACGATAATTAACCACGAGGTTGGAATCTACATCTAATCTGATGGTCAGAATTGTCCGCCACTTCTATATCTAGTGATTCTCATCTGATTCGTCTTGGCTGCCAGCTTGATCTAATCATTTCTTGCTTTCTTGTCAGGTAGGTTGGCATGACTCAATATGGCATTATTCTCTGATTCACCAGTCTCATCTTCATACTCCAAAGACTCATTTGTAATATATGTATGCAATTTATCAATGTACACCATATCCTTTCGTTTATCTTGCATCCACTGTAACAAATACATCAATAGACATCTGATTGTTCACCACCCAGTCATAACAGTCGGGTGAACTCATGTTGGTTAACCATAATAGACCTCAGCCACTCCATGTTTTTCTTCTTCATATATCGTATCAACAGGGAGGAGTATGTCTTGCTCAAACATTAGAATCTTTAAAACAGTCTATAATCCTCTGTTATCTTTGTCAGGATGCCATCATCAAATATTAAAAATGTTTACCTCATTTACTTGGTAGTTTATATTACCCATTCTCCACGCTAACAAACCATCAAAGTAGGAGTGATAAGGTGAAGTTCGCATCTTCACTACATCTAACACTTTGCACAACTTGGAAAACAGTTTACTTTTAAAATTAACTTTCTGATCCGTGTGGGTTTCTTCCAGAGCTCCAACCCGTGCTATCCAGTTTTCTACCAATATATCAGTGGCAGCTGTTTGTCATCACTAGTCAGGACATAATCACAGAAAGCGGCGTCCCTTGCTTTCCAAACTATCAGGTGATGTACAGTGCACAATGTATGGATTACATGGTGAGATTCTCATTTGATTATCTAGTTAGGACAGTCGTTTGGTTGAGAAACCAGTGACTGAGAGAACTTTTTAACTCTTTCTTTCCAAATTATTGAAGTGGTATTGAAATATTATGTATATGATAGATTATAGAATTGTCATTCGGTCATTGACCACTAGGACAGTCATATGATTGAAAAATCGGTGATTGAAAGGGAATTCCAATTCTTGCTTTCCAGATCATTGAGTGAATATTCTGATGTGAACTGTCATTCTATGTTTTGAAAGAATCACTCCCCTAATCTAGTTGACTTGTAATAACTCTATGGTGCATATCACCCTTTATTTATTAGATTCTCACCTATTTAACCTGAAAATATGGTATATCTACAATCTACAAGAGCATTGTATTTCCTCTGAGTGGTTATTGAAATACATTAATAAAAACAATGATTTTAATCCTGGTAAACAGAAATTTAGTTAAAATGTCTTAATTAATTGAATTTTTGCCAATAATTATTTATTTAATGAAAGATGAAATATAAATGAGTTCAATTTGATGGCACCTAGATGACACTATCTTTGCATCGACGCATAATGTTACCAAAGTGGCTCACGTGGTAGCTGGAGGCAAGCTGTATAAGCTACTAGACTACTTAATAAAATGTAATGGTGGTGTATGTATATGGTTAGGACAGGTTAAAAGGACTTATAAGTATGGAAGCAAAAACACATGCAATCTCGTGAGCAGACTGAAACATTGTATAGAATTATCCATAAATAAAATAACGTCGTGAAAAATACAATAAACAACGAGAGCATTGAGACAAAAGATTTGATTTCGACATTATCAATTGACGAATATGAAGTTAACTATAACAACTGACCTGGAAATTTTTATTGGAATAAAGTATGCCTCTTACTTTCATCATTACCAATAGAATGTTTCGACTTTGACGTTAGAATGATCAGCAGGTAGGGGATTCTCATGGAAGAGATAAAAGTAACAGAAGTTCACACTATAGTGAGAGAGAGAACAGTTTTCCTGGAGTTTTATAGAACATGGTTTTATATGGTGTCACTTAACCCAGGATCAGCCTGACTGTGTCGGAACCTGTCGCACACACAACCCCCATCCTTCTTACTGGAACTGAGATCTGTCTATATGGCAGCCATAGTAGGAAGAAGAATGAGTCCAGGTCTGAGATTATGGTGTACGTCTTAGCTTTCTGGCAGGGACGACAAAAGGCATCAAAGCTACAGGTAACTGGTTAATCAAAGACTCACAAAAGCCTGTGGTTCGGGAATTTCTTGGGGTACATGTTCTATGGTCAATAAGGTATATGAGTGCACATAAAGCCTTTAGAAATGTCATTTGACCAATATGCAGAGTAATAGTTAATGGTTGTAACTGTACATTGTGACGTACTTAATTGATGCACTTGGATGACGTTTTAACAGTTATGATTCATGCCATCTTGCATTTGAATCTGAAGCAGTATTTAAGGTAAAATTTGAGTTATTATCAGTCGCTCTCTTCAACTCGTCAGCATTTATTCTGCATCAATCATGTAAATTCTATTTTTGAAGCATTTTATTGTATTATTGATTGAAATTATTATATTTCATTTGAGCATATATTGCATTTGTCTATAAACAATTTTATTTTATTTTGCTTCAAAAGTCGATTATTTAACGAGTTTCTGTTATTTTTTTGTTAAGGGTTCTAATTTTTTTAACATTGTATTCTTTGTATTTGAAAGGTTTTAATGTTATATGTGCTTATCATATGAGACTGGTCCTTTCTACAGAGGACAGGTTTCCTTTGTAAAGGGCTTTCATTCTGTCGTCTTATCACTTTTTTATTATTATTTGTATAGTTTGTTATACTGCCCATTGACAAAAAGGGGGATAAGGTACCTTTGGTTTTTCTTCATTGTTTAGTTATCTTTGTTAAAGGGTCTTACATTATTGTAAGTTGTTGTTGTTTTTTTCTTTTTGTTTTGCTTTAGAGCAAAGCCACGTTGGGCTATCTGATATGCCCACCACGGCAAATTGAACCCCAGAGTTTAGCATTGTAAGTCCATAGATTTACTGCTAACCCATATGGGCACCTATTTAAGTATACGTTGATATTTCTTTTCCATGTCAAAGTACATTTATAGGGTCATTGTTAAAGGGGTTATTCTGGAATGTTGCATTTGTATATTTATATTACATTTTTCATTTTGTCCTTTTAACGCACAGAATGCCTTCTTTCTAACACGTCAAAATAAAACCTCCTCGTCCGTCAAGCACTCTTATATACACTATAGCTCGGAAACGTCCCCAGGGTTAGAGAATATTCTTTACTCGTCGACCAATCAGACGTATAAAGCTAATTTAAATACAACCACACAAAGAAATTTGTAGAGCTATAAACCTGAATTGGAAGAAACGATGACGTACATGTCTATGCAGGTACACACACAGTTTTTTTCATGGTTTTACTTGTAAACAAAGATTGTTTTCCTTATTCTATCCAAACCTTCTAGTTTCGTAATTTCCATCCATAGGCTTAAAATACAGTCACGTTTTTAAAGGAAATTAATCCAAACATTTCTTGTTCGACCCCACTGTTATTAAGTGGATTTATCTCATACTTATGAGAAAACCACTTCGCCTAAGAATATCATAACAGTAAAGATACAGAAACAAAATTAACATGGCACGTAATCTAGAAATACACAGAGGGATTAAATAGATATAGTAAAGACTGAGACACAACTAAACACTTAACAGGCTAATAACAAGGTAGCTGCCAATATTTGATAGTTGTTATGGCTCTCAGCTGGTGTTCTTAAAGATGGTCTTTTTAAATGGACAGGAAGATGAATTGCTTGTTTCACTATTCCATTCATTCATTCTGAAAATAATTTCAAACTGAGCCTGATATGTCTTCCATGGTACCTTCCCATCATAGTCCATTGGTTTCTTGATTGGCTGATGTTGAATTGACCAGCTAAATTCTGGACCTGGATTTGGTAATGTCATGGCTGGAGTAGTCTAGAAAGGTCCTTCAATAAAGATGACATAGAAGTAATGGTAATATGGGTAGACCAAATAAGTTATATTATTCAATATATGATAATAGATAGTGTTCTTGGTTGGATCTCTTGAGCAAATGCAAAAGGATATGTGTCTGGATTAATCTTTGTATTTAATAATACATTTTCCAGATGTTTTATTCTATCCCTGGTGTTCATTTCAACCTCACCGGTGCTTTTTTCTGCTTTGTTTTATACCTCGTTGATGTCATTTTTAATTTATTCATGTCATTTTGTACTTCACTTTTAACTTCATAGATTTTGTCATTATAGTCTAGTTGTAGTTCATTTTAATTGCAGCATCTTCATACTTCTTCAATCTTATTGTCGTAATCCTTCTGTACATCTCTAAGAGTTTTAACAATGTTCTCTTCAATCAAATTTATGTTCTATTTTAATTCTGCCTAAAGTAATATGTCTCTTTTTTAATGCTTCTATAAAAATTTATGTCATGTTGTTCTAATTTTCTGTCCCTTTCTTCTTGGTCTTCGTTTAATTTTCTCTCTTGCTTCTCGTGGCCTTCTTTTATTTTTCTATCTCTTTCTTCTGTGCCCTCTTTTAATTTTAGGAATATTTATTCTTGATCTTATCTTAATAATTTCATCATCTCAAGTAATGGTTTGCTCTTATTCTTTGACTTCATGATCATAATTTTATCAGATGAATTTAGTCAAAGTTCTATTTCATTTTTCACTTTCATCTAAAGTTTTGTTACATTGTTGTTTTTTGTTGGGTTATTTTATATTATCTGGTAAAAATAAAGATATTAAATTACTTTTTTTTGCCTTGGTTGAGTTACTCCACTATCTTGAAAAATCGCCACACTCCCTTGACTATCTGATAAATATAACATACTTTCGAATCAACTATAGAAATTTAAGTTACGTTCTTAGAACTAGACTTTACATCACATCCTTAGAACATTACTATTAAGACCCACAACTCCCTTTAGCTAACTTTTAAATTACAACTTAAAACAATGTGTATATTTCAGCATATCCATTTGTTTGATTGTGTGTTCATACAGTTTTAGTAAAGTGTTTTTATCTCAGTGGTTATTGCATTACCATTTTTCTTGGTTCTTATAATTTTCTACAAGATTCTGCATTGCAGAAGTGTCAGAACTAGTGTAAAATAGTTGTGGACATTATGTGGTGTAATCTGTCTCATATTTCTATCTTCAAAGACATATATACATCTTTATTAACAAATCAATCATGACAGATGTATTACAACACATGATCAACAAATATTTGGAAAATGTGAACGTTTTATCTGAGTAAGAAAGCCTAGACTTAAAGATAGTGAAAAAAGTGGTCACAGAGTCTGTTTCTTTTTTTTAATATTTTGTTGTACCCTCTCTGTCTTTGATAACTGCTTTACATCACACAGGCATAGAGTGCACGAAGGATTAAATGTAGGCAGGAGTGGGTGCGTGATGTAATATGTGGATTAGCGCTTCCTGCAGTTCCAATGTTTTTTCAGGTTCTTCGCTTGCACTTTGTTACCCACTCCCTTCCAGCAGTTTTTGACAGAATTGAGAATTTCGGCTGTTCTCTGGCCAGTGTAGTGTCTTGGTACTCTCCTTTCAAAAATAGCCCTTCACCTGGAACAATGATATAATACCTGATGTGTCTTTTCAATACATGTAGAGTGAAATTTCCTCTATTTCACGTCTACTGTATAGATTGCTTGAATATCACCAACCTTTTTATCCCTGTGTCATGGAGCAAAGTCACCCTGGTATGTGCACTGGTCGACCCCACTGAAGTGATACCGAATTGTTGGATTTAACATGGTCTCAAGGATCTTGATGTACATGTTGGCATCCCACACCCTCGCCAGAGATACATTCTCATATCATTTGACCCTGCAGATGCTTCACAGTTGCATTCAAACATACTGGATTAAACTCTTCTCCACATCAAAATCATACAAAGTGCTTTCTATCAAACCTGTGCAGATTGAGCTTTGATTCATCTGACAAGTTTATTTTGCTCTACATTGATTTAGTCCAGTCAGCATGTTTTTTGGTCCAATTGAGAATCAACTTCTTCATTTTGTTGGTGAGGAGGAGCTCCTTTCTTGGCAGTTTTGCTGGGATACCGACTGAACTCATGGAAAACTGTACAGTTTACACAGTGAAGCTTCCTGCCATGTTCAGTTGAGATATATGGACGGCAGTCGGCGAATCTGGAAGTTCACGCATTTCAGAACATGATCATCAGCTGCTATAAAAACTTTCTTTGTACCACTTCACAGAGCCAATCTCTCTATATCGCTGCACTTACTAGACTGATTAAATGTAATTCTTCTAAGAACTTGTTTTGTTAAAAGTCCGTCTATACTGAAAGAAACAGTGACTGCTTTTTCTGTGGAGTTAAGCCTTAGACATGTTAGCATCACGCTTGTTGTAGCAGATAGGCTTCTGAACTGTCTCCCAGTAACATTCTCTATTTATAGCCAAAAAACAGTTGATGCAATACCCAGATAAACTATAAATCTGCTGATGTAATAATTTGTCAGTATTGCATCATCCATGAAACACGTTTGCACCTACATGCATTAAGGCCTTAAAACAAACGACAATTCTGAAGTGTAAAAAAATTGGATGATGCAATAAATTTTCAACCATTGTATGACATTTTTATTTTCATTTAACTTCAAATACGAACTCTAAGTAAATTTGCACACTTTTTTGTAATCTTGTTTTCCCTTTAAATTTCAGCTCAATATTTTGTCTTTTCCAAAGTCATATTGTTTATAAGTTACTATTCACAGACATTAAATGCCAATAACAAATATAAGCATTACTTTAGAAAGTTTAGAAATGTGTAAGTATTGTTAGAATTTAGCAAAAAGTTACTATATGACTACCTGCACTAACCATTTCTAATTTTAAAGTGATATGTTAGGAGGAAGGCAGCTGGTCAGCATCACCCACTGCCAACTCTTTACCAACAAATATTGAGATTGATGGTTACACTATAATTCCACACGAGTGAAAAGGTGAGCATATTCGGATACGGGAGTCGACGCCCGCGACCCTCAGATTGAGAGTTGAGTGTCCTATCCACCAGGCTATGCCAGCCAAACGTGTATATCTTATTTAGAATGTGCTTAAGAAGCAGAGGATTATCTTTATTGGAAAGTTTTGAGTAAAAATATGGTATAATTATGGTGAGAAATTTGAAATTAATTCACAAAATGCTAATATTTCCTTTCAAAGTATATTGCGTGCCTAAATGATTAATTTTTTAGTGTTAAGTTAATTTTAAATTGAATGCAATAAATGTCAGTATTGCATTAATACTTTTTTTTGCACAATTGTGATATTTTCGAGACACGTTACCTTATCAGCCATGTTATACAGGTTTAGCATTTTCAGTTAAAAACTGATTTTCCGACAAGCGTTGAATGGAATTTTCTGCAATGACAGCAAAGTTCTTCCCAGAAATTTACGAGTTCTTGCGACTGAGATATTTCGACTGAGTTTTCTTTTCAATGTAACGATAAATAGGCTGAACTAGTTTTTGACAAAGAAACAAAATCTTTATTCAAATGAAAAAAGGAAATCCTAGTAAGTGTACCCACAGATGACAGCAGGCAGCCCTTACTCCTTCCTAGTTAATGTTTATGTCAAAGTTTTTCTCCTCTCGAGATTTAAGACACCAAACATGAGCAGTAGAAAAGTGTATATTCATTGGAAAGAAACTAGAAGAGAACTGGATAAAGAAAGTGTGCCAGAATTTCACACATCACCTCACTTTCTTTGTCCAGTGAGTCGAGTCACCTCGTGACCTCTGGCTTCATGACAGAATTGGTCAGCTATCAGATTCAGTGGGCATCACAGTTTGGCCAGCAAAAGATATTCCAGTTTTAACTAGTTTAACCCAGACTGAAGACACATACTGAAATATCCTTGTGAGCAGAAAATATCATCTAACAAAAGAATAAAGGGATGAAGTGATTAGAACAAAATAATGTTAGATATCCAGGACCAGATTTTACCATCATGGCAGTGGGAAATAATCAATAATTTAGAGAAAAAAACTACATAAAAAAAAAGGAAGTGGGAACATAGGTGTGTTTGTTGCCCATGGATAGCAGTTGCATATGTTTGTTTGCACGTGATTATGTTTTTATATAATAATAATGGAATTATATATTTACTACATATTCCACTATGATAATTCTTTGAATTGCTTTATTAATTCTTCTAAAAGGGAAAATACAGATTCAGTGAAGTATAATGGAAATACTACAAATTAATATTTCTATACAAAATGAAACATCATATAAAATCAGTAGTCATTATATGTTGTACAAAAAAAAAGGTTAAAATTCAATCATAGGTTATAATAGTAGGTCACATAATAAACCATGCATGTCATGTTAATGCTAAATATATGGCAGATAATTCACTTTATTGTTTTTGTATTTATGAAGAGTAAATGTATGATAATTTGATTAACTTTAAAGCTGACTTTTATATTCAGAGCATTAAGAAATATTGGAGTTAATCTATATTTTTTGTTCCATAATATTCTGTTACTTTTGCAATTTGTATAAAGGATCCCACCAAAAACCAACTCATAAAGAAAATTAAGCTTTTTGTCTTATACAATAAATGTTTGAGACTGTACGTCAATCTTGAACTAAAATGTTTTTATTGTGTAATACTCTGAATATTTCTAGCATTGTAATAAATTGATTCATTTTTTCATCTACAA
This sequence comes from Limulus polyphemus, assembly GCF_000517525.1. Lineage (NCBI taxonomy): Eukaryota > Metazoa > Arthropoda > Merostomata > Xiphosura > Limulidae > Limulus > Limulus polyphemus. The sequence continues at coordinate 55,633 of NW_013666659.1, read as the reverse complement.
ACCATAATGTATTTCTCTAATAAGCTTTTATACAATTAAAATAAAAATTTTCAAAAGTAGAAACCAAAGAAATCCTCTCACAGATATTAGTTTGGTAAATGCAGTAACCTCTATTTATATCTATATATATATATATATATATATCAGTGGATGAATCTATCTTCCTGATGGCACAATGTCAAATTAATCTCAGAAGTTACAAATCATAACCAGAAAAGAAATATGGTCCAAAATATATAGTGGTATTGCTGCTTGTACCATTTACAATAAAAAAAGGAGGTTTAGAAGTATTCCTCATTTCTTTTTTTGTTTTCTTGTTTAACTTTCTCTCTTTTACATTGCATCTTTACAGGATTTACCCTTTCATATGATGTGGTCTTTTTTTTATGTCATATCTACATTGTATATATGGCTGACTATTATTCTAACTTGGCTGTTTTAATACCTTTAAAAGTTTTGATAAGATATTGCTACTTTTGTTTGGTTACAATTTTCAACAACATAATTTCAATTTTATGAAAATGTACTATGATTTGTAAACATGCATACTTCACTGTGTGTGTATGTGTTATATTAACCCCTGGTGATGAGTCCTTTCACACAATACTAGAATACATCTGGTCAGATGGGTATGCAAGTATGTCGTTGAAATACTACTATATTATTCTTACTGGAAAAAAATTATAGGACTCATAAAAGACAGATTTCTTAAAAATTATCCCCCTTTTTTGTGATGTAGTATCACACAAACTGCTGATTTATATATATCACATTTTGCCAGAATACATGTTATATATCATATGAATTCATTTAGCAATCTAACTTGAAAACCAATATTGGTGCTATTTGTCTTTAGTGAATAGTAGGCTTTTAAGAAGGTTTTTATTCATTGTTGTTTTTCAATTACAGTTCAGTCAAATTAAGCTAATATCGGATCAGATATGTCTTTTATACCCGATTTTTACTCAAATCCATGTAACTGTTTTATGCGAGCTCATGATTTTCCTGGTCCTTTATCCATCATCTGTTCCACAACCAAAAGTTGGTTTACTGCATGGGTCAATAGCTAAAGACAGTGTTAGTGCACCAGCTTCATTTCTTATTATCCATCTGAAAGACGAAGAAGAAACAAACATTCCTGAAATACACTGAACTTAAATTAACGTTTGTTCTTAAAAGTTTATCAATTCTCTTATAATTAACATATTTATGCATTATGTCATTTTATAAGAAAGTATACCATGAGATACATTCTTCACAGTCTAATGAAACATTCTAAACATACCATTCAACATCTTCATTGGTTCTGTGTAATATGTTTATTTTCTAGTGCTGTTGATGGATTTGCACACAAGATATTTTATCATTACTCAAAAAAATTATATTTCAACTGAGATTTATACATTACTTATTTTCTTTACATTTAATATAAATCTCACATACTATTCCATTCAAATATCTCACGTGTAAATGATGTTGCTATTAATTTAATTTGCCAACAACACGGGAGGGCGAGTACTATGTTCATACTTGTAGAGCTTACCAAGTTATCATTCAATTAAAAACGTTTCTTTAGACAAATTAATATCTAGCCATTTACTGTTCATAGATATTTATATGTGATGAAATTAATTTCATGGGCAGTCCACGAGAATATCATTAATAGCTACGGTATGTAGCTGATGAAAAATACATTCTAATCTTTCTAAGTAACAACGTAATAAACTATTTAATTAGCTATATTGATTACCAGGTGAATTTTTAGTTTTGCTTTAAGAAGATAGGTTTTTCCAGTAAGAAGTTA
>NW_013666659.1:51947-53360 GCF_000517525.1 Limulus polyphemus | reverse complement strand
TTATATATATATATATATATATATAAATACATATTCTGTTCTTAAGTTTTTTTACTGTGGCTGATGAAACCCAACACTGTTTTTTTTTGTAACACTCAAATGTTTTTTATTTCAGCCAGGAACAAGTAAAGACTTACGTTTTTCCTATTGGAATCAACATGGAGTGGTCTTCTTTCAGTTTATAAATATGGTTATCTACCTCGACTTGTGCCATTCCAGCCTGTTGAATAGTGATACAATAAAATAGATTTAATCAACAATGAAGTTATTTAAATAATATAACTGGGCCTAGTGGTCAGCATACTTAACTGTGAATTCAGAGGTCCATTGTTCATGTCTTGTCCTCGCAGAATCATGATGGGGAAAGAGTTATTCACTTAGAGTAGCCCCAGAGTTAGAACTTAGCAGTGGGTGATGTGCTAGCTTGTCTAAACGTGGAACCAATAGACTAGAGGCAAGTCAGTTAGTCATTAACTGCCTTCCCTCAAGTCTATCCCTTTTCTTTACACCTGTGTTTATTTACATAAAGATTATTCAATACAATTGTTGATGTTAAAAGTAAGAGTTCAGTTATTAACATACCCTAGTGGTTGGAGTACTTGACTTGCAATCTGAAGGTCGGGAGATCGAATCCTATCACCAAACTAGTCTGCCCTTTTAGTCGTGAAGATCAATCCCAGTAGTTGCTGGTAAAGGGTAGTCCAAGAGTTGGCAGTAGTAGTTATCGGGGCACTTCCATAACACTTGACAATGGAAGTTCTCTGCTGCCAGAGAGAGTGTTGCTAGGAGATGTCAGTAGTGGGCATGTTACTGAGGGTGACATCATAGTACGAGTGTGACTTACCAGATGGAGCATTGCTACAGATGATATCATAGTTCCACAAAGTGGCATCAGAGGGGATTTGGCTGTAATAAATGTGCTGATAGTTTGCAAGTGAACCAGCAAAGGATGATGTAGATTAATGTGTCTCAACTTTATAGTAACAATCAAAGTCTTAAATATAACATTTTATCTAATTTACATAATGTTCTGCTTACAGTTGTCAGTACTGAAACGTTTTTACCACAATTACAGTTTTGCTTTATAAGTAAAACATCAAATCTGTTATTTTAATCTTATCAACTTTATAGTTTTTGCTTATGTATTTAATTGTGTATGCCTTACAAAGGCATATGGTGTTTCTATAAGCAGACAGTGTTACCAAGGTTCTATAGACATGTGATACTAGTATGGACAATGTTACTATAGTTCACAGAATGATTACTTAATCAATAATATTTTACCTTGTTTGCATAGCATACTTTTTACAAATATCTGTCCTGAAAAGGATGTACTTGTCATGAAAACATTTTTAAGTATGCAATAATTTAAAGATACAATCTTACTGTTTCACTTTATACACAAGTTTCACT
>NW_013666659.1:46433-51243 GCF_000517525.1 Limulus polyphemus | reverse complement strand
TGTGTTTTTATGATTTGATACACATTTAATGTACTATAGTATGATTTTTATTTCTGTATCGAACTTTCATCACATGTTACAGTTATCATCCTGAGAAGGATCCTTATATAAATATCTGAATAATATTCAATAATTTTGTTTAACTTGATAAATTTATTTTTCTGTTAAAGTTTAAAAAAAAATCTATGTAAATAGTTATGTTTAACTATTCTATTCCTGCCTTTCTGTCAGTATTTTCACAAATCTTTGTCTAGAGCTTGTTCCTTGCTGGTTTGGAACTTTATGCACAAAACTTTGTGGTTTTAGAGTATAACTTATAAACAAACTTATTTTTTATGCATAAATCAAAACTTCTGCAATGATTATCTTGCACAGATTTCTAGCTCACACTAATACTGTTTAAGATATCCAACTCCATTTACAAAAACAATATCTGCCCTAGCAGCACTATCCTTAATAAGACCATCAGTCTAATAACACCAGCCACATTTACAAAACACATACAATGTGCCAGGTAACAGCATCCATCTATAGTGACACTTTCCACCTATAGAACCTTAGTAACACCATTGGAGTCCATCTGTCTATAGAACTTTGGTAACACCTGTCTCCTATAGAAACATTATCAGCTTTTGTAAAATAATAAAAATTAATTTCTTGACGACCTAATATTTAGAGATGTTATCTTGAAAATTCCGTCCCTTTCAGCATGGATATTTGTAAAAAGTATGCTATGCAAATAAGGCAAAATACTACTGATTATTCGATTATCCTATGAACTATGGTACCATTGTCCTTAGTAGCATCATCCACCTATAGAACCTTTGTAACACCATCCGCTTATAGAAATATTATTTACCTTTGTAAGATGTATGCAATTAAATATATAAGCAAAAATTATAAAGTTGATATAATTGAAATAACATATTTGATGATTTATTTATAAAGCAAAACTGTAATTGTGGTAAAAACGTTTCAGTACTGACAACTGTAAACAGAATATTATGTAAATTAGATAAAATGTTAAATGTACGACTTTGATTGTTACTTTAAAGTTGAGACACATTGATCTACATCACCCTCTGTTGGTTCGCTTACAAACTATCTGCACACTTATTATAGCCACATCCCCTCTGATGCCATTTTGTGGAACTATAATATAGTCTCTATATGTGCTCCCTCTAATGAGTCTCACTCATACTATTATGTCACCCTCCCCTAGCAATATGCTCCTGGCAACTCGTCCTCTGCTGAGTAACACACAAACTATGTTACGTGACATCTATCAATGCACCCTCTGGTAGCATACAATTTCTGTTGGCAAATTCATGGCAGCATTACAACTTCCACCATGCAAATATCCCAATAACTACTGGCGGTGGGTGTTGTTGACTAACTGCCTTCCCTCTAGTCTATCACTTGTAAATTAGAGATGGCTGGCACAGATAACCCTCGATTAACTTTTTTGCAAAATTTAGGAAACAAACAAGCAGTTCTTAAAAATACTAAGATTTCAGTATTAAAAAAACTAAAATATTTAAAAAAAATATGTACTTTTAACTGTTTGCTTGAACCCTTTAAATAACAATTAAGGAGACACTGTAGTTTTGAAGCTGTTTCTAGTGAAAAACTTACCCATTGCCACAGAAATGTCTCTGCATGAGATGAGCTTCTGGTCTGCTGCCCTAGTCCTATGATGAAGACCTGTTAAACATGAAATAGTCAGTTAAAAGAAATGAAAACTTCAATCACACAGATCCATTAATCATGAATTAGTCAGTTAAATGAAGCAAAAACTGGGACCACTAAACCCTTCAAACATGAAAGAGACAATTAAAAAAAATGAGAACTTTGGTCAACAGACCCTTTAAACTAGATTAGCCAGTTAAAAGAAACAAGAACTTCAATCATTAGACTGATTAAACCTGAGATAGCCAGGTAAAAGAAGCAAGTCTCTGCATGAGATGAGCTTCTGGTCTGCTGCCCTAGTCCTATGATGAAAACCTGTTAAACATGAAATAGTCAGTTAAAAGAAGAGAGAGAACTTCAATCCCATAGATCCATTAATCATGAATTAGTCAGTTAAAGGAAGCAAGACCTTCGATCACCAAACCCATTAAACATGAAATAACCAGTTAAAAGAAACAAGACCTTTGGTCAACAGACCCTTCAAACATGGATTAGCCAGTTAAATGAAGCAAGACCTTTGGTCAACAGACCCTTCAAACATGGATTAGCCAGTTAAAAGAAGCAAGAAATTCAATCACTAGACCTATTAAACATAGATTAGCCAGTTAAACAAAGCAAAAACTTTGATCTTGAAACCCTTTAATTACGAAAAAGGCAGTTAAAAAAGCAAGAACTTCGAGTAAATGTCAACTAAATGTTTTTCATACATTGTTTTACTTCTTTTACAATATAGGACTTTTAATTTATAAATTACCTCAGATATTCAAGATTCTAAGATACATCTTACTTTTACCAGATAACAGTGCCTGTGACAATCTCCAAATGGCAAGGAGTTCAGAATCTAGGAGCAGAATTTGACTGATATGAGCATTATCTATATACCACTACTAATAATAATTGAAAATGTCTGCACACACATACAAATGAGGGTGCCAAAAATGTAAGGAGAAGTAGAATGAAAAGAATTGAGCTAAAAAATGCCTGTCAATCACCCAGAATTTTGAAAAGATAAGGCCATTGAGCTGATGGTCTCCTTAAGCATCAACCTCAAGTCATGTAGATGAGGATCGATTCTTTTATACAAGTTGTAGAAAAGCAGCATGCAGAATGTACTTCTGGGTCTAGCATCATGATCTGCAAAAATAGCAAAGTGTCAGCACCACCAGGAACAAATTGTCTGCACAAAGTCAAGGGTAAAGAAAAATCCTAGAATGATGCACAAAGGCACAGAACAATACAGATTCAGTATGTCAAAAGTTGTTTTATTCATTGTATTAAGGCATGAAGAAATGCTAAATACTGTGAAGTCCATTCTAAAAGATGTGAATGATCATAGTCTTCCTGACTTTTGGTGTTTTTTTGTTTTTATTTTAGGTAAAAATTGCAGACAACAAGGCATACTGGCAAAAAATGAAGATTAATCATTACTTGTGGAAAAATGGAACAAGCTATACAACAAACTTCCCGAGGAAGAAAAATGCCATAAATCATAATTCCACTAATAGCAGGGATTAGAAGAGTCACCATTATGACAAGGAGTAGACAATGGGATTCAAAAACAGATTCTAGGTGTAAATGAAAAATGGAAAGCAATTTTACAGAAGCTATTGAATGTTAATTTACATCTTGCATTTAGAGGCTTGCCATTTTAAATTATCTAACAAATTTAGTTATTAAGTTAGACATTTATATTTAAATGTTGTATTTGAGGATAGGTCCACATTTAGTTGTGGAGTTAATGTTGAACGTTGTTTGCGCAATTAAGCCTACAATTCATAAGTGATTGTTTGTTTCTTTTTGGAATTTTGCGCAAAGCTACATGAGGGCTATCTGCGCTAGCTGTCCCTAAATTAGCAGTGTAAGACTAGGGAGAAGGCAGCTAGTCATCACCACTCACCGCCAACTCTTGGGCTACTCTTTTACCAATGAATAGTGAGAGTGACCATCACATTATAATGCCCCAATGGCTGAAAGGGCGAGTACGTTTGGTGGGACAGGGATTCGAACCCGCGACCCGTAGATTGCGAGTCGAGTTCCCAAACCACCTGGCCGTGCCGGGCCTTCATAAGTGAATGTGGCTGTAGGAACGTTATAGAAAATGAGAAAAAATTATTAATTTGTTATTGTTGTGTAGACTAGACTTCGTATTATTTTTATCAAATGATGCAAAAGAACATGCCCAACGACAGGACACGTTGTGACAGTATATAGATCCAAGGTTGTTTCAAAGTTTTCCCATTTAAGAACTATTTTTTTCAATTTTATTTAATTGTTTTCAAGATCCTTAAACCAAACATACCTTCGATTCATATCTTCCTTCAAAGAGTTGTTTGTACCCAGTTCTGTTGATTTCTTCTATGTTATTATCAATCCATTTTCTCAGAGAAAATGGAGCTTCGAGACTTCGTTGATTGTCAGGTTTGAACGGGGGGGTTTCAGTAATTGTCCCTGGAGAAAAGCAAATATTAAAAACGTTTACAAAACACAACTTATCGAAAAATTCCTATGCATATTATATTATTTTCTCGTATTTTCACTTTGTAAAACAACTTAAGTTTTTATTATTTAACTTATAACGTATCGGAGTTGTTCTTAAAAGTCAATGCTAATAATGGAAATCTTGTCACAAAGACAACCATCTTTAAATATTAATTGGCTTGTGTTGATTTAATTTCGTTGTTACTGGTCGTCACAAAACTGTAATGATTCAGTAGTCAAATAACCATACCAACACTGATTAAATTCTCAATTTTCATCGAAACTTTATAATATTCAAAACTGTTTTCTTTTCTTTTTTCTGCAACAATTTCTGGCAAGAATAAAACATAGAGAAATTTAATCATCAGGCCCACTATTCGTAATAACAAAGTAATTTACAAAAATCACGCTTTCACATTCTTCTTACAGCACTGACTCTGCATTATAACATGAAATTCAACTTTTCCCTAATACTATGTTACCTCTCTGTTTGTTTGTTAATTTTCCGTAGAAATTGTTTCCCAGAAACCTCAGCAATAAAGGTCCTTTCTTAAATAAAACTAGTTTATTCTTTTTACAATACAACTTTGCAATACACTTAATTTCCATAGTCACCTTAACTTAAACACACGCTATAATTCAC
>NW_013666659.1:39474-45433 GCF_000517525.1 Limulus polyphemus | reverse complement strand
CTACTTATATATATATATATATATATATAGGTTATACTCCATAGGTTAAGACTAAACATCATATTAGTTTCCCTCGTATTCTTTAACCACAATTAAGATGCATTTTGGAGTATTAATATAGTATTAATACAAGGCTCTTATATATACTAATTCTAAAGCTTAAAATGCTGTTATTCTACAAAATAAACGGTCTCTCGAGATAATAAGAATTATTTAGACTGAATTATTTAATTGATTCCTCCTGTCTTCCATTTCAATTCTTTTGGCAATGTTTACTGCTTAATGGTGGATTCTTTATTAAGGACAAAGAAAAATTCGTCGTCATCACCTAATAGCTTTTAGGATATAACATTTAATACATCTTTTGGATCAAAAAGTAACCCGAAGATTCTAGACAAATAAAACGATGGTTTCCAGATATATAATGCTGTAGTAATGTCTATGTATATTTCTTTTTAGGTGTATTTAAGTACAAGAAGTGGTGCTTGGGTTATTCACCGAGTTGGACCACAAGGGATGCCGTTTGATGGTACCTATCTCACACGATTCTGGAATTTGTTGTGGCTTTATGGTCCTTATAAAATGCTAAGTGATTTAGTAGAAAAACAGTTAAACAAGAGATTCGATCACGCTGCTTATTGTCTGAAACCTAAACACCGAATCTTTGAACAACATCCGATGGTGAATGACGCCCTTCCGAACAGAATTCTGAGTGGTACCTTAATAATAACCCCAATATCAAAGAATTCACTGAAAATGGAGTCATTTTTGAAGGCAACGAAGAAGAGTATGCTATCGACACTGTAATTTTAGCCACAGGTTACAAAATTGGGTTTCCGTTTCTAGACGAAAAAATCTTGTCTTTACGGAACAACAAAGTGGAACTATACAAGTTTGTAATTCCTCCAAAGATACAACACCCCTCGCTTGCTTTCATAGCTTTAATCCAGCCAGTGGGAGCCATGTTTCCAATAGGAGAGATACAGGCTCGCTGGTTTGCTCTTATCATGGCAAAAAAGCTCAGCTTACCTCCACTGAAAGAGATGATGTATGATGTAAACAAGAAGATGGCTATGATGGACAGACGTTATCCACAAAGTCCTCGTTACACCATCCAAATTGATTGGATACCCTACATGGACGAGATTTCTTCTCTCATCAACGCCAAACCTAATCTATTAAATTTGTTTTTTACAGACATTAAACTCTTCTGGAATTGCTTGTGTGGTCCTTGCTTGCCCTACCAATATCGTATCCAGGGTCCACACGCATGGTCAGGTGCACGAGAAGCAATTTTAACTTATAAGGATCGAATTTTGGAATCGTTGAAAACAACTAAATACGGATCACACTAAACTGACACCTGAACATCATCATGGTGATGTCAGTAGACTTTAAATTTTTATAACAATGTGATGAGATACAATATATTTTGAATTTTTATAACAATGTATTGTGATATGATAAACTTTGAATTTTTATAACAATATGGTGTGATATAAAAAGACTTTGAATTTTTATAACAATATGGTGTGATATAAAAAGCTTTGAATTTTTATAACAATATGGTGTGATATAAAAAGCTTTGAATTTTTATAACAATATGGTGTGATATAAAAAGCTTTGAATTTTTATAACAATATGGTGTGATATAAAAGGCTCTGAATTTTTATAACAATATGGTGTGATATAAAAAGGCTTTGAATTTTTCTAACAATACTTTGTGATATAATAAACTTTGAATTTTTGTAACAATGTGATGCTATTTGTATTGATACATAGAACGAGATAAGCACATGATTGTTTCTCTATTGAGAGACCACTCTGTGTATTTTGGTTTTGGTGAATTATTTTGTGTATAATTTGATTGGTTTGTGTACAAGCACTTCACTGAAAACATCAGACTTTACAGCAAGAAATCGTTTCAAATGGTACTTCGTTTTCTAATATTTCTTATGAACGTAAGCTTAGTACATATAGTTTTAATGAACGTAAGCTTAGTACATATAGTTTTAATGAACGTAAGCTTAGTACATATAGTTTTAATCCCGTTTTTGAGTTTAAAAACTTACAAACTATACAAAGTTTTTTTTTAATTCATGCAAAAATTACACAAAAATATATGATAGGAGCTAGGACACGAATTTCAGTGGTGTATTGATAAAATGAACCTATACGAAGAGGGTGCTTTACTCCACAGCCAGGATGGTTCACGCTTGATGTTGGACAAAATGAACTAAACGTGTTTAGCTAATATTATGAACTTAGAGCAACACAGTGCAATCGGTAAACAATAAGCATTATACGAAATAATACAGAATAATTACTGTTGTCAATTAACAGCATAACCGCCTCGTCAAATACACAGAGTAATAAACTGTTACTTAGCAACAACTTCTGTCACAATCATTATTACAGTACGGACTTCACGACGCGTATAATAGAGTCGTTGAAATATGCAGACAAATTCTACCACCAATAGCTATGGAATATCGATGGGCACGAGACTACTTTCCGAAATTATGTTCCTAAGTAACTAACGTGATCGTTACGTAACAGTGATATTGAGACATCAATAACCAATGATTATGGATGTGACTAATTTTACTTCTAGCATTTGAAGCCCATTTTAAATCAAAGTATTTTACACTAAACGATTATGAGTATATTAAATCAAGTATTGTTAAAACGCATGAATGCAATATTGTTACGTCTCTGTTCGTTAGTTAATTTTCCGTAAAAATTCTTCCCGAAGAATTTTACCGATACAAGTCCTTTCTTAAATAAAACTGGTTTATTCTTTCTGAATACAACTTTGCGATACGCTTAATTTCAACAGTCGCTCTATAACAAACGCTATAATTCACAACGTACTTCTCACGAGCTCAACAATATTCTTACTCAATATTCTTACGTTGCTTCTTGGCCGGTCTTATATATACAAGACTACCCCAATCTAGTAGTCTCCCGACATTTCATGAAGATTCGAGAAGGAAGTGGCGTGATATAAGCGTCACGTGACCTGCGTTGTCGTAACACTGCCCCTTCCTCAGTATTGTTCGTCCCGAACAATAGGCACTTACATTAAACCAATAACAATTAACAATAACTTAATTAAATGTACAGAATTACAAACACAAAATTACATTTCAACAAAGTCTTTTAATTTTACTGGACGTATCTTCTTCCGTACTGGCCTCCGTCTCGTTGGCTTTTGCTTCATGTGGGGTTCATCTGCTTTATCAGGAAATGTCCTATCATCGGTAACAGTCATATCAGTGGTAGTAAATTCATCAAGAGCTTCACAGTTTCCCTTCTCAAAACTGAATAGAGTTTCTTCTTCAACAGTGGCTTTTTCAGGTGACACGTCTTCAGCAGCGTCATTTGTTCTGTTGTTCACTTCGTCCCAATTGAAATGTCCTGGACCGCAATAACACCAAAGCCTGTTGGTATGCTCCACTTTTGGCTTACCTCGCCGACCACATTTTATCCGGAAAGTCACGTCTGGAAGACGATCCACTATGTCATATGGACCTTCCCATGGAGAAGACAACTTAGGAGACTTTCCTTTGGTCTTCCTGGGACTATACAACCACACCTTGTCTCCTGGTTCAAAGTTGACTTTAGTAGACCTCTTATCATAAGATAGCTTCATCGAATCAGCAGACGTTTTCAAGTTTGAACGGCACTTGATGGTGAATATCATCCATCCTTTCAGATAACATTTTCACGAACTCTGACAATTTTCAGGCAACACTTCATAAGGTGGGCATCCTGTTAACAGATCCACTAGCAACAGAAGTTCCCGACCAAACATCAAATTTGATGGATTGTATCCAGTGGCTTCATGCTCTGCTGTCCTATAGACCATCAACAGTGGAAGGAGTAAGACATCCCAGTCATTTTGGCGGCTATTACAAAACTCTGAAAATTCCTGTCCCAATGTCCAGTTGTACTTTTCTACTATCCCTGCAGACTGTGGGTGAAGTGGCGTTGTCCTGGTCTTTCGTATGCCAAACAACTTGCAGCATTCATGGAACACAGCTGATTCAAAGTTACGGCCTTGATCTGAATGCAGTTTGTATGGCATACAAAATCTGAAGAAGAAATCACTAATAGCCAAAGCTACAGTTGTAGCTTCCTGATTTGGTATTGCATATGCCTCGGGCCACTTGGTGAAATAATCCATCACCACACAAATGTACCTGTTTCAAGCACGAGTTTGGGGCAGAGGACCAGCAATGTCGATGGCTATTCTTTCCATTGGTGCACCAACTTGATATAACTTCATTGGAGCATCTTTTATGCTTGGGTCCCCTTTTAGCACAACATGTACTGCATGTCCTGCACCATTCTCATACATAACCAATAAAATCTCTGTCGTAGGTGACTCAATGTCTTCTTAACTCCAAGATGTGCTCCTGTTAAACTATCATGGGATTGACACAGCAAAACTTCTCGTAACTTTCTCAGTATAACCGTTTGCCAGGTTGTCACTTTCCCATCTGCAGTTTCTCATCTCTGAAAAAGAATACCATCTTCAAGCTTCAACTGGTCCCATTGTGCCCAATAGTTTTTTGTCACAGGGCTTAAGCTAGACATCTTCTCCCAAGCAGGGCACAAAACACTTGCTTTTAAAAAATCAATTATTGGTTTCAAATCTTGGTCTTTCTCCTGCTCTGATTTAATATCTATACCTGGTTCCATTTCACCATCATCAACTCCTTCAGTTACTTTGATTTCAGCTTGATGACACCTAGTTAGTTCAACCTCTCTTTTTACACTTACCGGAATTTGGCTTTTGTTGTTCCCAAATGTCGTTTTATCAAAATTAACTGCACACTTCCTCGGTAGTAAATAGTCCAATCCTAATATGCATTGGTCTTCAATGTCAGCCAAGTATACTTTCTGTCTCTTCTTCATGCCCATGACTCAACAGTTACCCACACTGGTCCCCACAACCTTGCACAATGTCCTGTCACACCATAAAGCTTCTGTATGGCTTCTGGTACTCCTTCATGATCGAAACCTTGATGCTCACAAGGGTTTGCTGAGACGCAGAGTCTATGACAAAGTTGCACCTTTGGCCATCTAGCTTTTCTGTCACATAGACACTGTGTGTGCTTGGCATTTTACACCTAGCTGTTGGGACTTTCATGGTGGGGGTTGGTGAGTGTCCCTCAACACCAACCACTACTGGTCTTCTTGAGGCTGACTTGTTGGTAATATTCCTCCTACACTGGCTCCTCAAATGTCCGTGCTTTCCACAGTTCCAACAACCTTTCTGGATACCAGCCTTACCTGCTGCGGCATCTTCCCTGTGTTAAAGTTGCCGACATTGAGCTCTCTTGTGCCCAGGTTTGTTACAGTGCCAGCAAAGTCCCTCAAACTTCTCTGAAAGCTGACCTTTTCTGGCCTTGAATCCAGATGACTGTACCAACCTCGGTACCTCTGTGCTGGACACTTAACGTAGGATTCAAATTCGAGAGCTCTCGCCATTGCATCCTGCATGGTAGAGGGGTGTGCTTGCTTCACTTGTATCTTAAGTTGTGAACTGTCTAAGGCATCTACAAACTGATCCCCCAGCAACAACTTGAGGAGATCCGGTGTCACAGTTGGGTAGGCCTTGCGTGCCATACTTTCCAAGTCCTGTGCCAGCTCTTGCAGGCTCTCCCCTTTAGCACGGACTCTAGTCCTAAACCTAGCCCTGTAGACTTTGGACTGATTTTGAGTTCCATACCTGAGTTCTAGAGCAGCTACCAGTGCTCAATAGTTGTGCCTGTCATCTGCTGACAACTGTCCAAGTATTTCCAGTGGTTGTCCCTTCAGGCTCATTGCCAGTTACACTGATTTCTGCTCCTCTGTCCATCCATTCATTTCTGCCAGGAGCTCAAATTGTGCTCTATATGCTTCCCACGGTGCCTTCCCATCAAATTCCTGTGGCATCCTTCATATTAGA
>NW_013666659.1:29774-39358 GCF_000517525.1 Limulus polyphemus | reverse complement strand
TGCAGGTTTTCTTGCCACTGCTGTATTCACTCTTTCTGTTCCTTTTCTCGTACTTCTTGTTTCTTTTGCTGTTCTTGTATTGCTGCCATCAAATCTGCTAAGCTGTAGTTTGATTTGGCACTTCTCGTTTCCAATTTGTTATGTCTCTGTTTGTTTGTTAATTTTCCGTAGAAATTCTTTCCCAGAAACTTCAGCGATATAAGAATTATTTCAAGAATGATGAAATAAGTGAAGAGTAGGTACATTTTGGGAGTACAGGCAAATTCATTTTAGTTAAATTCTATAATTTTTTGTTAATCATTCAATAGTTTTCTATCATTTTGGACGGGCTTTTATACTGGTTCTGTTATATTTATCTACCATTCTTTTGAGGATTACAATTCTGCTCTAGACAAAACTCTTCAATCTGAAGATAATTAAAAGTTAAAGTCTCTGAGTACTTTTTATTATTATCTATGGTGAAATTAATAATATTGTTACATCTCTGATCATTCGTTTGTTAATTTTCCATAGAAATTATTTCCGATGAAACTTTAGTGATACAAGTTCTTTCTTAAATAAACCTTTGCAATACACTTAATTTCCACAGTAACTTTAACTTAAACACACGCTATAATTCACAACGATTCATGCACTTTACTTAAGGTCAGTACCGTGCTTGACTCAATTGTCTGTCTCTGTCTGTCTGCAATTATGAAATTATCACTTTATTTGCCGGCTTATATACTATAAGAGCACATGTCTAGCAGATGCTAGGACGTTTGACAGGTTCCTCGATCTTTCTAGAACTCCAGCATGTGCTCCCAGCGTCGCGCGACTTCCACTGTCGTAACAACTATTTGCAAAACAGCTTTAAGTACTTTATATATTTTGATAGAGCATTAACTGCTTTAGAATTTTGTAGAAAAAAACAACATGAATGAATTTCTATGATCATTTCAAAACGGCTTACTGTACAGCCATATTTGGCAAATGTTTTTGTGAATCATTCTATAATTGTAAAACAGCTGTCATTTTTCAAAATATCTTGTTTTGAAAATCATGATATTTAGAATACAATGCTTTTTTTTTGGCAGAGGAACTTACATTTAACTAAAATTTTAATCTATGCACCACAGACCAGATAATGGTCTATTGTTATAAATACATAACTGCCAGTTTTTATAAATAGAAATCATAGAAGCAGTAACACATATTATGGACTGTTTACATTGTAAATCTAATTTTACAAACTCTCACTAGATGGCAGATAATGCATCATCTTATCATAATAATTTTTGTTTGTTTGTAATTAAGCACAAAGCTACACAATGGGCTATCTGTGCTCTGCCTACCACGGGTGTCGAAACATGGATTCTAGTGTTGTAAGTCCACAGATATACCGCTGTGCCACTGGGGGACATCATAATAATTATGAAATTTATTTACTTAATAAATTTCTAGATGGCAAGAAAGTGTTACGATAGCAACAGACTCTAATCAATAATCGTGAAGTTGCCCGTTTCAAGAAACTTCATATTTGTTGAACTGGCATAAAAAGAATGTATGATGGTTTTTTTTTGGTTTTTTTAAAGGAATAAAAAATAGAAACATCTTAAACTCGCTAGTATATAGAGGAATTGACTGTTTTGTTGTTACCATGTTTTATTTGTAATAGCACAAAATATTACTTGTGGTTAGCTATCTCGTAACCTAAAATAAACAAGAGTGAATCCTTAATAGCTGCGGCACTTGAAATTCTCTTAGGCAGGATTAAAGTAAATTAATATACGAGGCCTTTTATTTCTTTTTATTAGCTATATTTTTGTGTGTCAGCAATACCAAGCGCAGGGTGCGCATATAGCCGATTATATTTTATTACTCATCAGGATCTCTACCAGCCTACACTAAAATTGAAATTATTTCAGGCAGGATTAGAGTAAATTAACCTACATGAAAAGATTTGACTTCCTGGTTTGGTTTGTTTTGAATTTCGCGCAAAGGTAAATGAGGGCTATCTGCACTAGCCATCCCTAAATTAGCCATTGCCTACAGTTGGTCGTCTGCAAAAAGTTAAAACTCTATATCATATTCAACACCACAAATCCAGTAAAGTAAGGGTAATATTTAATAGTTCTAAATATGTAAATAAACATAGAGAAAAACTGCTTTGTTATAAATTTATAAACAGTTATAAATTTTGAACGCCAGTGGATTCTCATCGGACGTTAATATCTTTCCGAAAGTATTACTGAATTCTCATCGGACATAAGTGGTTTTATGAAAATATCATCTTACTTCGACGGTCCAACAATTCAGTGTCTGACAAAGCTAGCTAGCTTCTCGGCAATTGTACGTACATCGACTTAAAGTTAACTCGCTGGATATCAAGGAGACTCTGGACTAGAAAGAAGATTTTGTGTTGTTTGTAACTTATTTTGTTTTATAAAACTTTGCTTGTGATAACTATTTGTAATAATTGTTGTTGTAAATTGTACTGTTGTATATATATTAAAATGTATTTGTGTGAAAAACGAAGATGGTGTGTGTCAATCTTGTTGGCAAATAGTGTAAACTAACTAAAATATCGGCTTTGGACTATTTCAAATTCACAATACGTAACATTCTGAAGACGTTAATAATAGCATTGCGGGAAAAGGATCTTATTTTTATTGCTGATTCTTTCATTTCGTTTAGTTTTTGCTTTGTATACACATTTCAAATATGTATATATATAATTTATTGTATTGTACAACAGCAAATTTCACTTACTACATATAAAGTTAGTATTAAGTAAGTAAACCTTTAAAATGTATAAATCTACCTGCGGTAATATTTCGTTAATTATCCAACTGTTCAAACAACCTATAAGACTGATAAACCTTCTGCTTTATTGGTATATTCAGTTTAGTAGACTTTGCTTCGTTGCCTGTTTTGGACGCCATTTTGCAATCCCCATGTTAGCACGTATCTTCGGCTAAGATGAGTGCGCGTTCTAGTGTTGAAGATACAACAATGTACTTATTATTATATAACTTCAGGGGCTAAATGTCTGATGCTATTACTGTGCGTCACAATTAGACAGCTTTATTACAATACAGATGATAATACTCTAGATTCAAAATACAAGAGTTTGGTTAAAAATCGCACGATGTCTATTTTGTTCAGTAAGCCATGAATACATTCACTTACCAGGAACAGGTAGTCCAGTTTTGTACTGCTGTGATTCAATATATTCTTGAATGATGGGTGCTAATTGCCTTCCCAAATCTTCACAGTAGAACCATCGTTCAAACAATACTTCTGTAGTGTTGTCTACAAAATACCTAAGACGACAAGCTTATTGTTACTCAAATAAAACACACTACAATATTTGTAAGACAGAAAACATACTTATTAATTTAACACTTAAAACGAAGTCTGTATACGTGTATTAAAATTAGAACTGTTTACGACTGTCTTTCATTGACAATGGTTAGTTATTCATAAAACACTAATGATTTGCTGGTTTATTTTGAATTGCACACAAAACTACTCGAGGACTATCTGCACTAGTCGACCATAGTTTTGAAGTAATAGACTAGATGGAAGGCAGCTAGTCAACACCACCCACCACCAACTCTCGGGCTCCACTATTTACCAAGGAATAGTATGATTGACCGTCAGTACAAAACATCCCCATATCTGAAAGGGCGATCATGTTCGAGGACGGGATTCGAACCCGCAACCCTCAGATTGTGAGTTCAGTACCCTAATCAACGTACCATACATACAGAAAAAAAAAGCCAACTGCAACTGATGCTTTTAAGTCTTTCACTATTGTCTTTTCTTTTCATTTATCATCGATTGTATGATTTTTCGATTTGCTCCTAAGTTTTATTATCAAAGTTTAAGAACAAAAAGTAATCGAGAATTAAATTATAGAAAAAAAAAACCCCGAAAAACATCAGGTTTATAATCCAAAAATTGTGGATGTGGGTTTGTTGAACATGTTGAAGATTTCCGAATTAAATTACCTGTACTGAAGACTTAGTTTCTTGCTTACTGGGTCGGCAAATATCGTAATACATTGTAGTAAAGTATATTTTAGGATATAATATACATATACATAACCTAATGTATAAAAATACATTTGAGTATACACATCACTACATTCATACTACCTTGTAGTACACTATTGTAGGATACTATAGTAATAATACATAGTAGTGGAGATTTCTACAATATATTGGTATCCTACTTCTCTGGATGTGGGTCATATGACACATTTTACAATCACTAAACACTTTACAATAGTGTAAAAGTACTGAACATAACACAAACACATTGAAGTTTTTCAGTGTTTCTAAAGCAACTCAACCAAAGTGTTAAAAAAAATTTTAAAGTCATTTTTTAAAAGTATAAATTCTTCTTAGCATGTGTACAAACTAGCAAAACGTTTCTACAAAATGCAAAGGCTCTTAATTCTTTCGTCGTATTCAATTTTATAAACATTACAGAATACTCAATTCTTCACAATATATGCTTGATACTTGAAGCCGTTGGGACTCGGTGAAACTCTATAATTATCGTACTGCGGAACAACAAGACAATTGTACGTTTCACAAATAAATTATGTACTTGTGATTCGTACAATTGTCTTGTTTTTTCTCAGTTCTTCACAAAATGCTTATTGCTAGGGCTATAAGGAAGAATATGTTTTGACATTCGAATATTCAGAACACATTATAGAACAAAGATTCGAACCGTCGATAGTATTAAGTTGCATAACTTACTAATGACGTCACTATAAATACTAGTTTATATTTAATTGAAAACCTTTTACTTTTCGAGGTAATTCATAGAAATGAAATAAAACATATAGTTAGAAAATACTCTATATAAAACACTAATCATGTTTCATATTTCAAATAAAATAAATGCACATTACTTTAACTTGTTTATGTACGTGTACCTGATGTCATATGCGATACTCATACAGCTATATACTCTGTGCTTGGATTACAAAAACATTTCATTCCAGCTGATTTAAAGAATTGCAAGTGACTTAAGCAAAACAGACTTATTTAACAGTTACTGTTCTGAGCAGGTTGGATCATAATCATTTTACCATATAAAACTTAAAATGAGTTATTAGTCTTAGCATATATTTTGTTTTGTAGTTATTCTTCCACAACTATTTTCTTACATATTGTACCCTAGGCATTCAGTACATTTTATTGAAGCAATGTAGCCGCTAAACATATACTCCTGTTCTGTACTTCACCATAATGCTCTTCTTCAATGCTCGGAAGGAGCTGCTACGTACATAGTTGTACTTTTTTGTCTTGCTACTAATCGTAAATCAATGGGATCTTCGCTATAGAAGACACTGGTGAATATATATTATTCATTTTTTAAAACTTCTGTGTATATTACAAGTGTTCTTGATAAAGAAAGTCGGTCAAGGAGGTTAAACCCTAGGAATTCAACATTCTCTTGTTTTAAAGTGACAGTGACCATTGGCCACGTGGGTAACGCCTGGACATTGTTGTTTTTGTATGTAATGCCATATTTTCTTAATCTGAAACAGAAAGGACGAGGATAATTATATAACGGACAGAGATATAGATTAAAATATGAATCCAAGAACTCTCCAGTAAAGGTAACACAAAGTACACTGCCCTTTAAGCTTTGTGTTTCTGTGTGAGTAAAGACTATTTCACCGAGCTTAAATTTGTGTCCAGTCTCTTTCTTTGTTTCATACGCGCGCGCGCGCACACGCACACATAGTCAAGGTTAAGATTATTCAGATTTTTGCTCCGTAAAAAGATCTGTAGAAACCTCTTGTCATTCAGCAGCTCCCACCTGGTTACTGGAAAGGAAAATGAGTAAATCTGAGGATAACACGGTGGCAATAATATGAATATCTGAAGGTAGTGGCATTTTGAGTCCTAGCAATCCCAAGAAGGAAACAAAATACAAATTAGTGTCGATTGTGATTACTGCTACAGAACCTTAAGATAAAGATATATACAAACGCAAATTAATTTCAAAGCAATGGGCTAGTAGGCTACAGCATTATAAACACATTGGAAGATGGCATGTAATTATAAAATAGCAAATAAATATTGTACATGATGTTAAACAACATAGAGAATATCCCAAGTTAACAAAAATCAATGAAAAATAACAAACCCTATTTCCCGAAGAATTGAGAAAGTTTTAAAGGTGGACCTTTCTTTGTCAGGGGCAAACTGAAAAAATGTCCTTGATGGGAAAAGGTCTACCTTTCTTTGTCAGGGGCAAACTGAAAAAATGTCCTTGATGGGAAAGGTGGACCTTTCTTTGTCAGGGGCAAACTGAAAAAATGTCCTTGATGGGAAAAGGTCTACCTTTCTTTGTCAGGGGCAAACTGAAAAAATGTCCTTGATGGGCTAAAACATTCCGATCATGGGATTTCTCATTTTTGTTTTTCGAATAAATATTGTAATCTGTGATGCTTTAGATACTGTATAAGTTAATATATTGTTTTTATCACTGAAACTACCATTTTGTTTAGCGATTGCAATAACCACACACCATAAAACAGTTCCCTAACTGGATGATTGGTATACTACAAAGCCTGGTGAATGTAATATATTGTACGCCAGCTTTCTTCGTTATTGTTTGGGAGGGAGGGAACACCCTCATAATAATACCTTCCCAGAACCCATGAAGAGATCTTGGTGGCCTTCAATCAATGAACTGTGATGACGAGTTTCCCAATGAGGAGAAACAGCTCTTAGTTTGGTGGCCTTCAATCAATGAACTGTGATGAGGAGTTTCAGAATGAAAAGAAACAGCTCTTAGTTCGGTGGCCTTCAATCAACGAACTGTGATGAGCAGTTTCACAATGGGGAAAACAGCTCTTAGTTCGGTGGCCTTCAATCAACGAACTGTGATGAGGAGTTTCACAATGAGAAGAAACAGCTCTTAGTTCGGTGGCCTTCAATCAATGAACTGTGATGAGGAGTTTCACAATGGGGGAGAAACAGCTCTTAGTTTGATGGCCTTCAATCAATGAACTGTGATGAGGAGAAACAGCTCTTAGTTCGGTGGCCTTCAATCAACGAACTGTGATGAGGAGAAACAGCTCTTAGTTCGGTGGCCTTCAATCAACGAACTGTGATGAGGAGTTTCACAATGGGGAGAAACAGCTCTTAGTTCGGTGGCCTTCAATCAATGAACTGTGATGAGGAGTTTCACAATGGGGAGAAACAGCTCTTACTTTGATGGCCTTCAATCAATGAACTGTGATGAGGAGAAGCAGCTCTTAGTTCGGTGGCCTTCAATCAACGAACTGTGATGAGGAGTTTTACAATGGGGAGAAACAGCTCTTAGTTCACTAAACATGTAGTAACATATTCGAATTACTGATTAGAAAAAACATATATAGGGACACATATCTTATTGAACTTTATTTAAAAATTTACTTTGTGTGTATAACATCAAATATTAATACTATGCATTTTATATAATTAATATGGTGATATCTAGTTTGGTATGAATTTGGGAAAATTCGATGTTAGTTGTTTAAATCCACAAACAAGAATCCTTATAAATGACATTTAACATGTTAATTCTATTTGTTTCTATGGTAAAAAAAGTAATAATTCTTTCAACTTCTACAAAAATTGTCCATCCTTCCTAACAATAAACTATTTACATAACTATGTTTTCTATAACAACTTTTCAAATCTTGGATACCTGAGGCAGTCCAGTTCTTCAGGTTTACGATCCCTTTCTGCCACAAATCCAATGGTGTTAGCCTGACGCTGGGGGGAGTGTGGAATCCGACCAGGAAGAAGGAAAACCTAGAATATATATACAAAATCAGTCTCAAACACTAAGTTCAGAAAACTTCATCTTAGAAGGACACCAGATAAACGAAGCCTAAAAACAATTACGACTACCCAAGATATAGGTTATATAAATTCAACTATGACACCGATTTAAACAAAACTGCTCATTAGTAACATAAGTTTTCATATCCTTATACCGTTGATGATGGGTTAACATGACTGCACGCGACACAACTGTTAAACAAAACATCAGGACTCTTTTCACGATAAACTGTATAATTTCAGCGAGCTTTCGGTCCCTCTATAGGCCCTAATCAAACACTTATCTAAATGAATATAGTCTTATATCACGATATGACTAACACTCATACAAGTTTACACATCCGGTTATATTTTCAATAACTTATTTAAGTTGTTTCTAGAGAATACCTAGAATGTTCTATATAATTGCAAAAATATAGAAAGAAACAAGAATACATTATACATACAAGAATCAGTGAAACATTCAGTTCAAAAGCTAGTAAAGATCAATGTTAGTTAACGCATATATTCAGTTACTCGATCTATTAGCTGTGCAATCATACAAGTGTATTTATTTATATACTAGTAAGTTGTTCTGTTGAATGTAAAAACTTTATATATGAACTAAGGCCTACAACTGTGTACAAATGATAGTAGCCTGTAACAATTGTTACAAAGGATATATATATATATTAATTCACATTAATTTCACAAAATAATTTACATAAACACCTGTCATGATATAAAAGACTGTTTCGTTCAGATATTATTGATTAATTTTGTTTTGCGAGTGAATGTTTTATTATTGTTTTGTTTTTGATTAAAGAAAAAGAGTTAAAAGCAGATTATTGTAGAAAGTTTTGTTAATAAGTCATTGATGTTGAGAATATCAAACGTCACATGCAATATATTGACGTCGATAATATAGAGGCAGACATACAATTAGGTAAAAAAAGATATAAATAGCGTGAGACGAGGAGGAAGCAGCAGACAGACAGAAGCAGAATACAGCAAAAGAGAATAAAGCTGGTGTGAAGATAACTACCGTAGAAGTGATAGGCCTAACGGTTAATATGTTAGAGTGAAACTACCAGTAGAAAGGATTATAAGAAAAACAATTTTATTTGGTCATAGCGTAGTTCTAAAGTTACTGAATCTGCCTGAGTGCACTTTGACAAAAGGAACAGAGGGTCTTCAAAAGAAAGAAGACCAAACAATTACGATAACTCGCGCCACAACTGTAAATGTTAGTGGATTACAGATAATACTAGTGCGATAGAAATAGAGAAGACAGTTCGGCTTGTCAACTGAAGTTCTAAAGTAATGGAACAGGTCTAAGTGAATATTTAGCATGAAGGAGAAAAACTACATATACAGTATTTATTATATGTCCATAATACCTATAGTGTTGAATAATTTATTGTACATACGTTAACTTGTCCCGAATATATATATATATTATTTTGAAAACAAGTAAAGTGCGTGTTGTTTATTCAACGTTGAATTTATCGCTAACAAGTCACAGACACCTACTGTAGAAGAATCCTAAGCAAAAGAACAACATAGCATAGATTTATAATATTAAGAAATATAAGTAAAAGCCTTTTTTATTTTGACAATTGGCGAAAAAAATAATAATATAATAAATTGTCAAATTTCTGACACCACCCAACGATAGAATACGTTACCCCAGTATTTAACGTTAGTATTGTTGTCGCCAGTTTTTTTATATATATATATATATATATATATATATATATA
>NW_013666659.1:25818-28907 GCF_000517525.1 Limulus polyphemus | reverse complement strand
CATTATTAGAAGTAGAGTTGTTGCATCATCATACACAAAGGATTCGCTGTCGATCTCTATGTATGTGGATGTGTACTTGAACCTAATATCTAAATAGTTGTACAATTTAGATACATTCGACCAAATTGAAACCATTACTGCAATTCTAACCTTTATATATCGCAAAAATGTATGCTACCATTCACTTCAAACAACTTTAATAAACACTGACCTCTTCTCCTTCCTCCAGGTGGAAGTCCGTCCTTTGATTTGGACCTCCAGCAAAAAATATTTTCAGCTGACCTTTATTATGTCTCAGAGAACGAGAAAGGAAATGAGAACTCATTTTGATACACTATGAAAATCAGAATATCACTGTTTTCGTTAACCTAAGTTTTATCATGCACATGATAAAAGTAAAAAGTCAGGTTAGCGACACTGATGTTTCACAAATAGATATTCTTACCACTCCCAATAATACTGACTTAGCTAAAGATATAGAATTCTTTTAATGGAATCTATTCGTATGTGATAACAAAAAACAACACATAAAACATATATAAACGGTATATTAGATTGCGCAACTTACGGACACTTACAACAAAGCTTAATTTTGTGAAACTACAGACTGTACCAGTTCAGTAATAGTAAAACTATCTTGTAAACGTTTAAAGATTGTGCAAGTTAATATTTGCAACTAACAGATCAAAATAATATTTAGACGTTAAACTTGAAGTAAGGAACACTCAGTTACTGACAAATCTGAAATGTTCTAATTGCTAAATTATTAATTATTTTAAATATAACAGCTAATTATTTGGATATAAATATAACTTACAACAGTTTGTTGCAAACAGGAGGAACAAAAAATTGCTCGTTGTCTGTAATCCACTTGGAAATATCCGTTACTTCGAGGATCATTATTTATATTAAGAACAAAAAGGCAAGTTTCTGCTTGGGAGAGATGACCGTAACGTTTTGAGCTGATGCAGTTATGAAACACCTTCTAAGAGTTCTAGTAACCCGCCAATCATTTCTACCCCACGTGATGTTTACGCGTCCTTCACACCATTCTAAGTATTCCGTACAGCTTGATGTAGCCTTTGAACTTGTTTTGGACAACGTGTGGATTAGTAAACTTTTCAAAATACTTCTTTTGACGTATTTTATAGTTGTATTTATTATTTTGGCTGATTTTACCTTCAAGATTAAAATTTTGTTGGTATTAAATTTTTTTTCTAATTTACATTGTAACTGGCCCTATAGTTTTAACATTTTAAAGAACTTGTTAAAAAGAAGATCCTAAATTAGGACAGCAACGAGCTCACAAACAACGCAAAATCATAGCAGCAGCCGTTTTTACCTCACAGTAAAAAACGTTAATAAAGTAACAACAAACATCGATAAAATCTATAAAGTAACAAATATATATTAATTATTACTCAAATTATTATTTCAATCATTCTTAATATATAAAGTGTCTATAAGCAAAGTAAAACCAAAAACTATGTTTTGAATGTTTAAATGAAGATTTAGCCTGAAGGTGCTTTGCGCGGTTTACGGTATAACCAGGTTTCACTCGCCTGGGCAGGTGGAATATGGGGATAATATATTTACTTATGTTATTGACAGTTCTGGTTTACACACCAAGGACACCACGAAATCCTATAAAAGCTTTGATCCGTATGCATCTTATCATGCTGGACAAATTCAGTCCATCTTATGTCACGAAGTGTCTTCCAGTAGTCCTGTCTGTGTCATGAAGACCAAGGTTCTTCCATCACTAAGTGTGACAGACACACCTAAGGAAAGATAACAGAATGATTTGCTCAGCACATTTTATATGTATGACAGGGTAAGCATCTGTCTAGTTATATAATTAAGTTTAGATCGAGGTTTATAAAGATTGCATGCTGTTTTGTAATGTGTGTTTTTCTTCTATATTTGTATAAAAAGATATTTTAAAGTATTGTTAATGTATCGATTCATTTTTGCCCTTTATTCATCATTTCCAATGAAATGACTATTGTGTTAAAAGATTATTTCATTTCGCTTCAGGCTTGGAGAAACATGTTCCCATGTCACTGTAATGTTAGTCAAAGTTGAGCCATGCATTCTTATTGATATACAGAGCCCACGTACAGAAGCTGATGCAGCATGGAATAATGCTTACCGGAACATGGTAAATAACTTAAGGACTCAGATATTGGTTTGTTAGAACAACACCTATGTACATATAATAACAACAGAAGTATTAGCGATATATTACCACATAAGTTTTGTAATTGTTTATTGGTTTTTTGCTGACATGCACAGTTAATAACATTAACTAGATGTAGAAAAACTATGCATACCAGTAAACTATTCGGTTATTGCATGCACAATAGTCAATTTAAAGGTACGAAACTTGAACAGTCTAGTAGCTATTGTGCCTAAAATGGTGAACAAACTGTTGCCGTTTTTCTTTATAAATTGATAGCTCACACTTATAATCATACACTATTGATAAGAAGCTAATATGAAACTAATATGGACTAAAAGCTAATATCAAAATTCTCTTTATCGACACATAATTGCAATCATCTGCATATTTCCTATTTTTTCAGGTAGCACCTTTGCCAATGAGGGATATTGATTTTTCTCTGGTGTTCACCCCCAAAGAAGGAAAACAGTCCGCAAGAAAGTTCCCAAGGGTTCTTCTTGTATGGCACCAGAAATACTCTCACTTGATGTTGATGCAAATCAAAAGAAATTGTGGGACAATAAAATTGCTACATTATTTACTGTGTATCCAAAACAACTGTACAAATTGAACAGTGAAACAGACACTGCATCTCAAACTGAACAAGATTACACCACTGGCCTCCCTATTGTTTAACAACATTGTATAATTCACAGTATAGCTCTTTAACTTCAGTGCAACTGAAGGGAAATGGTAGAGAGCTGTATGGGTTATTGTGAAGGATAAATCTGATTCTCTTAAGGAGATGACGAGAGATCAATCAAATTATACTCTTTGGTTTGCATATAGATGTGGAAGATTTGTTTGTTTGTTTTGAATTTTGCGCAAAGGCACACGAGGGCTATCTGCGCTAACCGTCCCTAATTTA
>NW_013666659.1:15400-25485 GCF_000517525.1 Limulus polyphemus | reverse complement strand
CCCTAATTTAGCAGTGTAAGACTAGAGGGAAGGCAGCTAGTCATCACCACCCACCACCAACTCTTGGGCTACTCTTTTACCAACGAATAGTGAAATTGACCGTCACATTATAACGCCCCCACGGCTGAAAGGGCGAGCATGTTTGGTGGGATGCGGATTCGAACCCGCGACCCTCAGATTGTGAGTCGAGCGCCTTATCCACCTGGCCATGCCGGGCCAGATGTGGAAGAATAACAGCATCCAAAATAAATAATGTAATTGTCATATGAGCTGATACAGCACCAGAAAACCTGGTCAAATCTATTATGCACTATTCTGGTACATTCAGAACTACAACAACTCTGATATGGAAAAGCAAGCACTAAGATTTTATCAGGATACTGTAATTTTACATCATACAGATGCCAACATCTCTAAAGCTGGCCTCTTTCTATCCAAATCCATACAATATTTGGATGTATCACCTGATGGGATTAGAACATGCACTTGCTGTGATTAAAAAGTACTGATAGAAGTTAAATGCCCTTTCGCATATAGAGATGTACGTCCTGAAACATTATATGATAATAAAGGTTATTGTTTGATTACTGATGGTAATTTTAAGGTTTCCCACAAATACTATTCACAACTTCAGTTACAAATACATTTAACTGAGATTAGTGCATGTGTATTTTACTGAAAAGGCTATTTATATCACTAAAGTCTCATATGATTAAGATATCTGTAGATATGCTGTATGTGCAGCTACGAATTGAATCTTCCTTCTTGTGTCCAGTGTCTACAGCTGGGATTTGCTTTTGTGGCAAGCCACAAGGCCATAGAACAATAAGATGTTGTAATAACGATTGCTCTGTAAAGAAGTATCATTATGCTTGGTTTGGTTGTTTTGAATTTTGCGCAAAGCTACACGAAGGCTAGAGGGAAGGCAGCTAGTCATCACCACCCACCACCAGCTTTTGGTCTACTCTTTTGGCCGTCACATGATAACGCCCCCACAGCTGAAAGGGCGCATGTTTGTTGTGACAGGTATTCGAACCCGCGACCCTCAGTTTTCGAGTCAAACGCCCTAACCACCTTGCCATGCCGGGCCATTGTCATTATGCATTGTGTTGGGGCTGTTAAAAAGCCTCAAACTAAATGGTACTGTCCAGTATGCACAAAACTTGCACTAAATTGATGCCAACCATCACCATACCGTCACGAATAAAACCTGACAATCAGACATGGGACGATTACGTCGGTAGTGTAATCGATTACGATTATATTGCAGGTAATCATGATTACTTTTATCTCTAATGTACTGAGAGACTTCATAAATAACTAGGTTCAAATACATATCAGTATACTTATCATCAATATACACATTTAGAATTTTATGCATATTAGCAGACAACAATACAGAAACATAATAATTGAAGATGTGTTTTATATGATGGATATATTGTTCTAACATTTAAACTGCACTTTGAATGTCCTTTAGATTAAAAACACTCAAACACCTAATTCTCGGACACACAAGTATCATAATGAACATCAATAATGTCACAACATACAATCAGTTATTACTGTCTACTTTATATATCAGCTCAATACTACTTTACCAGAGATTCATACAAGTTTGTGAATGTTGCACATATTTTAACAATGTTGTCGCAATGCCTTTGCAAAGTTATTGGAAAGAAATCACTCAAAGTTTTAAACAACTTTATCCTCCTTATTGCTCAGCTAAGACTTGATCGCTAAATTCTAATTTACTGAGAAACCCATATTCTTGTGTCAGCATTTTGTCTGACACTCTACCTCCCCAACATGATGACAGATAAATGGCACCGGTTGGAGTAATCCCCACTTAACACGTTCATTGTGTATAGGTATTTCATGTTTGAGCCCTTGCTGTTAAGTCTGATGGTCTTTCAATAAAAAATTCTGAACAATCAATAATGACCTTGTCACACAAGTTTCTCTATCAAGCCACTGTATCAAAAATTCAAGTTGTCTTGCTAAAACTGGAAGACCCTTTTGAATTACACTGTAGGTCACTTACAGCTCATTCTTTCTGTCTATGCCCCCTCCCTCCCCCCAGTTGCACAGCGGTATGTTTGCGGGCGTACAACGCTAGAAACTGGGTTTCGATAACCGTGGTGGGCAGAGCACAGATAGCCCAAGTTATAGCTTTGTGCATAACTACAAACCTCTCTGTCTAAACGAAAAAGCTAAGTCTTGTTGACGACAATTTAATCTTATCTTCATTAAAATTAGTAAAACTTCATATTCTATAGTACTATCATTAAATGGGATGATATAATCACTCACTAACTCCACTATCCAGTTGAAAAAATAGCACGTCATGTAACCCTAGTTAAAACGTTTATCAGAATGTTCATGTGATTTTAGAGTTCCAGCACTGAAGATAGATCTATTGAGTTGCCTCTTTAAACTTATTATTCTCCTGTTCAAGCCTTTGTAGCTCGTTGTAAAGTCTCTGGTTTTCAACATGTAAGGCCTCATATGCTGTCATTAATGGATCCTTCGAAATGGAGTTGTTGTTTTCACTCACAAAAAAAGAAACCTATCATTCTATAGATATTTGAAGAACTTGTAGTATTCCACCACAATTTAATTCTTCGTATTTTTAGTCCAGGGTTACTGATGAGGAGTAGAATTATCCGAAACTAGTCTGGCCCACAGACACACCCCTAATGAAAGAATAGACCATTCCAAACTTGTACTTGTTGTTAAACAAATGTTTAAACAACTCTGTTCAACTATGTAATGGATCCTTGTCTGGGTTAACTCTTAAAAATAATGATCTGTTATTTGAATCAAAACATTTAATTAAGCTGAGTGATATTTCATCAGTTGAATATATGTCATATAGTATAACTACAGATTAAGTACTGGTAAATATTGTGTATATTGAACAGGTGCTATTTTTATGAGATTTATGGTCTAACAAAATGTGTATATATATATCTTTCATCATATAATCTACAATCATAACCTGAATTATTTTTACCTTCATCTCTGAATCGTGGCATCAGACTGGATTCTCTTTATGGCCCTTGCATAATGGCTTTTCTTTGCAGAAATTACAGAACCACTTGAGATACAGTGACTAAATATGGTGGGAACATAGTGTGGATTGGATGGGTCATCTTATGTTCGTCCTGAAATACAAGTTTGTCCAATAACAGTAACTAAAGAGTCAATATATACAGTGCCTTGTAAAAGTATTCACCCATACCAATAATGTCACATTGCTAGTCAGATATTGTTTTGTTCTCAACAAAAAGATAAAAGTTTGTAAGCTTATTCTGTTTTTTATAAGCTGAACATGACTATTTACTATGAATTATAAACTAGTAACAGGTGTTCTGCAATCTACTGTTCTCCTTCTATAAATGCCTCCCAGAGGCACAGCGGTATGTCTGCGGACTTACAACGCTAGAATCCAGGTTTCGATACCCGTGATGGGCGGAGCACAGATAGCCCATTGTGCTTAATTACAAACAAACCTTATATAAATAATCTTACCTTCAATAAAATGATCACTACAGATCCTTGTGTTGTTATTGGGCTCCTTTTTATTTCTCCCAATGGCATTTATCCACTTCGTCCTTTTATCACCCTTTTTTGGGGATACAGAAAATTTTCTTCCCACTATCATTCTAAAATGTGTTTGTAAAATTTACTGCATAACAACTAACTGCCATACTGAAAATATTTGGTTGAGAAACTTGTAACACTGCTGCACAAAACACGTAATCAATAGTGACATGTGTCTAGATCAGCTGTGGCCTATTTTTGCCAACCAAGCACCTTGTACATGATGCTTAATGAGATGCATGACGTAATTTCCCAGTCACAATTTGCCAGTGAGTTGTCACTTTCTTGGAACACCTACAGACTGAACGTTTATAGCAGCTGGAACATTGCAGTACACTGCAGATGACGTACATGTGTTGTTTGCTTTCAGTATACATTTATTTCAGAAAATGGTTTTCACGTGATACATAATTGCTGTTCGTACAGTGACAATGGTTCGCCGCCATCATTAGAACATCAGAAAATGCGAAAACTTATGCTTACTGATACTGAACAATGGAAAATGTATTTCTAACAGTTGTGATCTTCGTCAACCACTACTGACCAGTGTTGTAAAATTCACCTTTTAGCTGGACATGTCTAGAATAAATATAAATTATAAAAAATATGACGTTCCGTGAATCGTCATTAAGTGTGTGTAGGATTATTTCATACGGAGAGTGAGTCAGTGTGATAGCTATCATTGTTACTTTATACAAACAAGTTGATTTGTTTTACGTTTGTTAATGTAATCTGTAACGTAGGCTTATTTACAGCAGTGTACAAGCTTACAGAAAAGTTAAAGGGGGGGATATGAAGTAATTTATTAGTATTACGTGGACTAAACATTAATTATTATCACCAGATAACTTAAAAGAATCCTCCAACGAATGATTAACATTACAACAGTTTATATAAGAAGTGGGATACATTAGGAGATAATAGTAATAATTCCTCATCTAATGACTGGAGCTTCGTGAAACCAAATACTCAAGCAGGTCATGACGGATTAGTGATTGGAAGAGCTCTCCTGGATGTGAAGAATAAAGAAGTTATACAATAATTTCCCTAAGAAATACTTCAATTTGTTTTTGAAAAGAAGAAAGGTGGCTTTGATGTAAGTGCTGACAAAACTGGATTCCATCCAGTTGACTTGGTATGACTGAACAGTTATCATTCCAAGATTAACAAACTCCAAAGTAGGTGTTTGGAGGAGAGGTGATTCAAGCCAAAGGTCATCCAATGTGATCTTCTTTAGAAGTATATTGGTGAGAGAATGGCCAACTGGGTAACTCCAGAAAAAGAACTTGTCAGTGGAACTTCAACTGCAGAGATCGTCACGAGTCTACTTCTGGAGGATCAACAAGGATGGAACCACCAGGGATTCACCCAATCACCTACACAGGAAGAACTCCCTCGTCAACAGCGCAGCCAGTGACAAGACACCATCCTATCTGTATACCACAAGCCTTGGAAGAAAAAACCACCTAAACGACTTGGTAAGAATGTATAGTTTAATGTAGTTATATTTTTTTGTATAATGATTGTTCATTGGATTTCAAGCCAGGAAAGGGAGGGGCATTATAAGCTATATACATAATATTGTAATATGTTTAATTTGTAGAATAGCTAGAGGGCATATAATGTAAAGGTCAAGAAACTTCTCGAAATACCTAGAACAAGTATATATTTTAATATATATAACGTTTGGTGAAGCGTTGTTAGATTACTTAGCAAGTTGAAAGATGGTCAAGGAGATAGTTGGTACTGTTATTTCAAGACAGATATTGAACCAATCAATGTATTTGCCATTCCAGTTAATTTGTACAAGTAAATTGTTTATGTTAGTTAACGTCATTTATAACGTAAGCCTACAGCAAATTACGGTAACATACAAGTGTTCATGCCGCTATAAACGTTAAAGAAAGAAATTAAGTAATTTATTATCGTTACGTGGACTGTGGTTGAATTGTTTTCAACAGATAGCTTAAAAGAACCCTTCCACGAAAGACCAACGTTACAAAAGTATGCTAACTTGTATGAACTGTTGAAAACGCATAGTTCAGATTATTACACAAGTAGTACCCATGTTAGTACTATTCCAACACTAATAAGTTACTTTTTAAAACGTAAGTTACTATTTTACACATTAGATATACTACCAATTTGAGAATCGTCCAAAACACAACTTTAGATTTTACAAATTAAATGCCACCCATATGAAAATCGTCCAAAACACAACTTTAAATTTTTCCACAACTGATTTATTGTCACTTAATTCAAAAAGAAAAATGATGTCAAATGTTAATAAACATTAACAATAATAATAGCAGTTAAAAGCAAAGGTCACATTTTCAGAAGTAAATCAGTTTTACAAATCTAAGCCATCAAGAACCACCTAAAAATTTACTAAATCTAATTTTTCAGTATACAAAAACTAATAATTACAAAAAATAAATACACATTAATACCTTCACCATTATATCTTTTTCATCTGTTTACAGACTAGCAATGAACTTGAACACTTTTAGAACAGAAAGTAGAAACATCTGCAATCTATTAAAACACTAAATACTAGAGTGCATTACACAGAAAATGTAAAAATAAAACATTTGATTTATTATAAAGTGAGCATATTAAACAACTACATGTATTCACGGAGAAATAAACTGCCTTTTAAAGGTTTTTTATTTGAGGTCTGAGCTTTTGGCGTAAACAAAATCTTGGTTAATCTAGTGCAAACAAAAAATAGCTTCGATACATTTTTTCACAATATTTCATTTTACTACAATAGTCCTTATAATAATAAAATGATTCTCTACTTTTATATCATCAAAGTTTCCACTTCAACAAATAAGCTATATTAAATATTTGAAAACTAAGACTTGTTTGTTTGTAGTTAAGCACAAAGCTACACAAAGGGCTATCTGTGCTCTGCTCACCACGGGTATCGAAACCCAGTTTCTCGTGTTGTAAGTCCGCAGACATACCACTGTGCCACAAAATTAAGACTACATTGAGTTTTGAAAATTTGATTTGGTATACAAGACAGTAACAAGTTAAAATACTATGATCGTTAATGTAAATTCAGAAATTGTGACACACAGCTGTTTTATAATGTGCTTCTTTCCCTAAACTTCTGTATAAAACTGTATTCAGATAATAATTTTCAAATCTTTAATCTGATCATTTGAATATCTTTATTTCAATGATAAAAAACAAAGATGGGTATCAGTTTAAAAATAAATTATGATAACACACTAGTAACAGAAACTCAAATTGCAACATAAACGGAATATGTATGCACATAATTGAATAAGTAGAGTTGTTTAAACATTTGTTTAACAAGTTAAAGCTTGGAATGGTCTATTCTTTCATTGGGGTGTGTGTCTATGAGCCAGACTAGTTTCGGAGAATTCCACTCCTCATCAATGACCCTGTACACTACTACCAGTTTGATGTATGCATATGTTTCATGTTCACAAAACATGTTACTCCACACCCCTTCCAAAACAAGTAAACTCAACAAGCGCTATTTTACAAGCACAATTAGGGGATACAATTCTCACTTTTAATAATATTGAGTTGCTTTTTATCATATATAGTAGGCTTAGCAGAATAAAGTCATAACTTAAAACAATATTTAGCAGCAGGAAAAACAAGATTACCTTATTACAAAACTCTAACCAAGATTATGGATAATCACATTATTGCTCTAATGAATCAATTTCCAACTGTGAAAAAAATAATATATTGAACTGTGATAAAGGTGCTTAACTGATATCTAGATGTGAAAATAAAAAGTATTTTTACAGTAACCTTCATCACAATTCTTGGCTTTATATTTAAGAGTTTGACTGTCAAATTGAAAGCAAGATAAAAAGCAGAAAAATAATTTGTTTGTTTTATATAAGAATTTGTTCATGGATAAATCAGAATTTTTCTACTAAAGGTCCCAATATGTTCGATTTTCTTACTGAGTTCTCCTTATTTTTGGCTCATTAGGGTGTAATGTACTAATTACAAATAAAGACATTTCATAGTACCTCAACATTTTGCACGGACACAGCCAGAAGAAAAAAGTATTACTACAATGCTGTAAGAGGATTGGAATTTAAATTTTTGTAATATTAACTCAGGGAAACTAAAAAACTAAGTAAAAGAAAGTACACTGAACATGAATAAAATCACATCAATCAGAAAAATATATTATACATACACACACACATCTAGAAATAACGACTTATCAAAACATATTCATGAACACTACAATAAAACTTGTATATAACAAGTATAACTTGGTTATACTTGATGCTGTCACAAGTTCAATGCACTGCAACCTTTATGTCACATTGTTAGATTATAATTTTGGCTTTCACATCTCGGATATGCTAACTTTCTGGACTTAATATATCATTTGAGTTTTATTCTAATGAAGAATAAGCTTAAGGCTTAGGCTAGCCTTTGGAATGTGCATAATTTAAAATATCATCTAAAATATGGAGTTAGGCTTTGCAAGATACAGAAGAAAAAATTACTGTAACATTAAACAATAAAATTAAGCTCAACTAAATGTGATATTTATATGACTATTTTTTTCTGTTCTATTTTTATTGTGTACAGTTTTCCTGAATATAGCATTAAACTATGATTTGCAAATTATCAGTTTTGTAAAATACAGAATTTAAAGCTGTACGTGTAGTTATCTTAAAGTCAATATTATGTTTATTTATATATCCTATCTCATAGTTGTGTGAAATGTTCTTTCTCTTTGGTTTTTTTATACAAATATGACCCTAAAGAAGACAGAATATTCAAAAGACTAATTAGAATGAAGTGTTATTGTGTGTGTGTGTGTGTGTGTGTGTTCACATACTTAAGGTTCTTCAACAAATCTTGGTATTATGTAATTTACTGTTAATCTTCTCAAATATTCCTGTATTCATGTTTTTCTGTGGAAATATCTATCAAACATATAATTCACATTTTAATATAAGCATAGTTCAAATTATGTGGAACTCTGTTCTTTCAAACCTGTTCACCCAACAACAGTCACTAATTTTATCATTAATTAAAGTAAATGATGATTTTTCTTTTTTCAGTGAGATTTTGAAATGTTACTTTCAACACACAACAAATATTCCAAACAAAAGATATGCAAAAATTTATCAGTGTTCAAAATTCATTTTGAATATTTCTGGTTTGCTGGACCAGTACCTTGACAGTTTTAATGGTGTGCATCTATGCTCACTGATCTGCTTATACCTCAACACAGTACTATGCCACATTTTTTTATTAACTAAGTGAAACAAGTCGAATTTGCATAAATGGGTGTAGTTACAACTACTACCTACAGAGCAATACAAAATTGAAAAGATAAATTATGATTGAACAAATAAGAATGATATAAAGAATTTTTTGGCAAAAAGCTCTCTTTGGGACCCAAATACTTAAACTATGGTTTAAAAACCAGCCAAGATTTTTGTTTCCATAATTTCATATCACTACTTTTAATCCTTGCAATGTGGGTACCCATCTCATAATCATACTGAAAATATCAGGACCAAGTAATTTACATTTTGTATAGTTCATACAGAAAAAAATACAATCTTCTCACCAGAGACATCAAAAATGTAACATAATATTC
The DNA here is from genome assembly GCF_000517525.1 of Limulus polyphemus. Taxonomy (NCBI): domain Eukaryota; kingdom Metazoa; phylum Arthropoda; class Merostomata; order Xiphosura; family Limulidae; genus Limulus; species Limulus polyphemus. The sequence continues at coordinate 16,253 of NW_013666659.1, read as the reverse complement.
TGTGAATAATTTGTTCTTGCCACAGAATGAAGTCGTCAGATGGGTTTCTGAAGTTTTACTCAGTATCAAGTGTAGGAAATATGTTTAACTAGTCAATTACTTACTATCCAGAGATAAGGAAAAGAAATTATCAGAAAATTTAAAACAAATAAAATTTAAAAGGTCTTTGAAATCTTAGGCAGGTTACCCTTGGATAATGAAAATTTAAGCAACTGAAATCAAAGCTTCAAACCTATTGAAAAATTTAAGTAATTTACAGATGTATGGCAATTTTTTTTCTTTTGGAAACCATTCCAATAACAATTATCTGGGTAAAGAAAAGAAGTTGGTTACAGTAATAAGAAATTTTGTTGGTTGGTTGGTTGTTAAGCACAAAAGGCTATCTCTGCTCTGTCATCTTAGTGGGTATTCAAACATGATTTTTTTAGCATTATAAAACCATAAGACTTAATATTGAATACCACCAGAGAGCAATTACAAGTTTGGGTAGTGACAAGTACAGTTCATCCTTACTGTGACTTAGTTTGCAGTCACTTTAACTATACACACTATATGGTGCTTGTGTATATAGACAAGCCAAAAATCATAAATAAAACTAAACAAATTAACATAGCATAAACACAGAAAAGATAATTCTGTATTAGTAATTAACAATATTTTAAAAAGTTACATTTATCACAGCACAGTTTGAAAGACTGATCATTGGTTTAAATTAAACATTTATAGAGACTCCTGATAAATTTAAAATGTGGTTCAGGTTAAACCCAACAGCATTAAAAAGTAAATATCTATGCAAATGCAACCAATGCATACCAATATAAAAAGGACATAATACACTTTTGAGAGATACATA
>NW_013666659.1:3888-14447 GCF_000517525.1 Limulus polyphemus | reverse complement strand
CATCATAATTAAAATGAATATAAATAAATTCACATTTAAATTTATTGAAAACAAGTTATTTTATTACATATAAACTGATTTAAACCATGAATATTGTAGCAAAAATCATGTTACTGACAGTATTTTAAAAGGACAGGACTTAGGTCTCTCTGGTCTTTTAACCAGCAAAAGAAATAATAATAATATAAAAGTTTCAAAAGTTTGAAATTGAATGGATATAAAATGGAATTTTCTGATCAACAATAAAAATAAAAGAAATTCTAAGATGAAAAGTTTTTAACTATCTCGCTACGGGCTTTGTCAATTTGCCAACTTTGTGACCTCAAATTGACCTTTATAGTTTCCATACTGTAACTTCTAATATGTTTTCTGTACCTTCACAAAAGTTTCAGTAATCATCACAAGTCATTTGTAAACAAAAAATCAGAGTTTCTATTAAAGTATTTTCACTAAAACTTTCTCCGTGAATATACGGAGTCAAAGTGTTGACTGCTCCTAGTACAAAATTATTTTTATATCAGATTAAAATACTTTTCTTCATCTGAAAAATCTCTAAAACCTCCTAAATAAATTTCAAACGTTTTATTTCAGTAAAACTTCATATTTTATCTGTTATTTTCTAAACATAACTCTATACTAGGATGGTCAATTTGACCTACCTTGTAACCACCAAAATAAATATAAATTACCATTTCTGTCTTTCTAGAATGATTTCAAATTGTAAAATTAAACTGCATTTATTTATCCTAAATAGCTTTAAACTCATAACAGTATACAACTGTTTATACTTAAATTTTATTGTTTTATTGCTCTTTGAAATTGTCTTAACTGATAATTCTGCAATAAAATTTGTAAATCACTTGACAAATGTGGAGCTTACATTACCCTATTGAATTACATAATGCACAGGCTACTCGGGAGTTGCTTGCAAGTGTACCTTGTGAATTTTTTTATTATTATCATTATTTATTTCACCCAAGATAACCTTATTTAACCAAAAAAAGTTTCTAATTTTTACATTTTGGTTACTTTTATAATAATAAATAAATAATACACTTGAAAAACAAGAAATAAAGTACTTACCTGGGGTGTTCTATTTTTTTTTTTTGCTATCAACTATCAATGACACTTAACCCTACTTTTTTACACTAATGTTAATACTGCACTAAATAACTTTTTATTTAATTAGATAATGCACCAAATAACACAGAATAATCACACGCAAAAAGCAGACAATGTCCTACAACTATCACAATTAGTCTGGATTTCTAACTATGAGACAAGAGCCATTAAAACTTCAGCTAAGTTCATCAATGTGTTTCCTTTAGGAATAAAGTTTGAACTGGAAGCATAATATATCATTTTATAGATTAAAACCTTTGCTTTCTACTAGTTATATATAATATAGTATTAAACATCAGAGAGAACTATAGCCAATTTCTGAAAGAGGGGATGTGACAAGTGGATGTGGCAAGATGGGTCTGATTTTCTATTTTATGGCTCTGTAATTAAATAAGATTGAATGCTATAAAAATTATGCTTTGCCTGAGCAATAACAACATTATAATGATTAATGTACATTTAATTTCGTACTTCTTGGAGGGGTGATAAATAAATAAGAGAAGAGGAGATGCCTGGAGAGAAAATGTCACAATTTTTTTAATATTGCCTTATAAAATCAAGAACTTAAAACATATACTCTTAAAATGTGGATTATTAGCTACATTTTTATGCCAAACTAAATCAAATTACATTTTTCTAAAACAAAAACTAAGTAAAGTTTAGTAAGTTTTGACTATGTTTCATACAGTTAAATATTTCCACTGTGAAAAGGGAAAAAAACTAAGGGATATTGGTGACAGACACACCTCACCATGGTCCAGAAACGGGGGTAATAAATAGTAGGATTGTGTTTTACAGTTGTAACAGTGGAACATATTCAGAAGCATATTAAGGCTTTTATCTTATACATTTTGATACACTGCATTTTATAGTAACCACTTAACACTCAACTTTAAAGTCAACTTCTCCATTCCCATCAGTATCAAATATTTCTATGACTCTCTGTACTAAAGGGTTCTGCTGAAGTTCTGGTAAGGACATGAACTAATCCACACTTAAAGAACCAGGATTGTCCAAGTCCAGTTTTTAAATCTTTTTCCAAGCCTCTTGATTTCATCAGCTTCAACTGATAAAATGAAAAGTGTTAAATAAGTAAAAAAAGTCAGAATAAGCAATTTTTTTTCAGTTATGTCACAAAATTTCTGAGGCTTCAAAAATTACTTTAACACTATATCCCCACTCCCTTACATATTTCTGTGATATTGGTTCAGCTATAATCTTCCAGCATTTTATCACTTTTACTATGTTCATTAGAAATTAAAGCTAGTGATCCATAAATCTGCTCTTTTATTTTCATCATTATCCTAAGATATACATTACTTGGGTCACGTGCCTTATATTCCTTCAATTTTACCATTTCTGGCTTAATTCAAAGTTATCATAAAAATCTTTCAAAGAGAGATCCATTTCCAAAGTAATGATTTAAACCCAACCTCTATTTTTCAGGAAATAATTCATTCCCTTCTGTAAAATGCTGGTCTCCACTACTTTTGACCATAAATCCTTCTATAAATGAATCAACTTATTAGACAATAAAACTGTCTTAAGTGAAGGCTAGTCTGTCTTTTCCAAATTTTAAAATTGTCTTTTCATTCAGAACATACTACAGAGTAATCAGAGGATTTTCTACTATCTATTTCCTGAACAATCTTGAAGAATTCACTATCATCTCTTACCCTTCTTTTCTCAAGAGAAAATAAGTTAAGAGATCTTACCTGTCCCTGTAAAATAGCCCTTCCATCCCAGAATAATCTTAGTAGCCTTCCTCTGAACTTTTTCCAGTAAGTCAATATCCTTCTAAAGCTGTACAATTAACTCAATTAATTGATTACCTAGGCTACAAGGTTAATAACTGCCACATAAAATACGATTAATCAAAATTAATGTTACCAATTCTTACTATTTTTGATTATTCCAACTATTCAAGTCTCATGCAAGAATAATCAATAAGATCAATGAAATAATAATGAGCCCAACAATCAATTAGTTATTCCACTAATCACTTAGCTCTAATCCTTTCTTAGTTAAAAAAAGGTGAAATCTGTACACAGTAATCCATGTGAGATCTAACTAGTGAATTGTATAATGGTAATTACCTCTTTCCATATGTAATCAATATTTCTATAAATAAACCCTAAAATTCTATTAGTTTTACTATTAGCAACAGAGCACTACTTTGATGGCTCAAGTGACTTATCCAGGCCTTCACATTTGACATGTGCCATTGCACTGGTGCTCGTAAGCACCAATACAAAGGATTTTACAAGGGTTTACTAGAGCCCTCCATCAAGTCTGTCAACATGCTCACTGTTCACAAAATCAGCTGTTATTTGTTTATACAGGACAATTTCACAGATAACTTCATGTAACCCTGTTGGTTGCTACAACTCTGGTACATTAATTTTAATTGGCCTAGAGTAGCCATATTACCCACACAGTAATACAATATGTTTAAGCTATACTGTTGTATTATATGTACATCCGATATTTGTAGCTGAGAAACTAAGACAATGAATATGTTAAATTAAACTTCAAATTACAAAACTGGTTATTTATTATTAGCAAATTCAGAACAGCAAGAAGAGCTTTAACAAATCTGACATTGACCTAACTTGCATTTGATGAACTACTTTGACTTTTTGCATGACACAATACCATAAGGGCTGTCATACTGATCATCATAATTCAGTTTTTGTTTCATTTTCAATTGTAAACAAGTCTCAGTTTAGCCAGCAACTGAGTTTAGTTGTCAACATTCAGAAAACTGGATTTTCTTCTTCAAAAACACTTTAGGAAGAGACAAGTATACATACTGAACTGAATTCATAACAAAAAACAATCTCACTCATCAAATGAATTCAAAAACACACCAAATTGCTCTAGGTATGTATATATCTTATCTTGTTTTTGTACTCCTTACTCAACTTTATAATGATATCCCTTCACTGTTTGTCATTAGACTTACAGACTGTATCATCAACTACCAACATTCTACAGACAGTATACTATAATATTATCTTTGATTTAAAGGTAAACAAAAACACTGCCTGTATATGCCAACGCTTGTATGCAAATTGCAATCACCTACAAAGGTTAACATTTTCCAAAACTGAACAGCTTTCCTCGATTTTATGCTGTTCTCTATATGCAGAATTATTTGCTCGCCACTAGTCTTGAGGCTCCCACCTAAACTCACTAAACTTCAATTAAACTTCATTGTTGGAAAATTATAACTTCCAATACAATACCATACCTCCGTTCATATAATAGTTAAAATCCCATGTTGAAGTGGTTGAGGGCCAGTAAAAAAGTTACCTAGATGAGTACTCTTCAGAAATTGCCCAAAAAGATCATATAGAGCATGATATCTTATACCATGAAAGTACAAGGGATACAGCACCCCTTCTTTTGCAAGGTATATTCTTTGCTCGTACTGAAGACATAAGCTGCCAAGTCTGGTTGAAAAGAAGCAAGTCCAAAAACACCATACAGAAAATGGCCATGTTTTATGGTGTAAAGTGGCTAGGGCATATTAGACCATATGTGGTAGGTCAACCATAGTCCAAAATGAAGCAACACTTGGTACATTTCATCCATTCTGTCGTAGGAGGAGAATCCCAACCATCTTCACCTCCATACCATAATGGAGAAGGGAAATGTAAGTTCCATTCCACCATCCTAAGCAGTGCTCATGTATGTAGACCCTCAACACATCCAGCACCAGGCCACCCAGGAACCCAACACTGGGATAACAGTAGAATGGGGATAAGGAAATATGGTGGTTCAACCTCAGTCCCAACCCAGGTGGCATCCAGAAGTTTGTATCTGATCCTCAGTAAGAGGAGGGTCCCAACATTGTCCAGTGCCAATCCAACACCAGACTTGCCCAGGAATCAGCATCCAGGCAGTGGTAGAATGGGGAAAAGCCAGCCAGAGGGGCCAACTGTATTTGGTGGGTCATTTCTAGTCTGAAACTAGTCAGCATCATGAATTTTTGTCCATTCTGTGGTAGGAGAAACATTCACACCATCTACACCAACAGAACACCACCACCCTACTCTTGGAATTGGACACATTCAAGAGAAAGCCTCCATGGGCCACTACCCCAGAAGCTAGGACTTAGTGAGTAGCAAGGACTCCTGTATTCCACTAGAAGAGGGGAGAGAAAACATGTTGGGGAACCCAGGAGAACACCAAACCTTAAGACTTTGCAATGGATGACCACAAGACCCTATTTTTAAAAGCAGGCCAGTCCAGGTATATTCAACAGGACTGGAGGGATGAGCAGTAATCCCAACACTACTTTACTCATGAAAGTCTATGGGTAAGTACAGTCTGAAATGGGCCTTGTTTAAGAAGCTTACACAGCTGGGAAACCTCCAGCAGTCTCATGGAATACCCCAACTCATTAGTGAACATTTCAGCGATGGATGTACCATTAAAAGGAGCAGTGCAGGCCATTAACAATGAACCACATGGATAGGATCAGAATGAGAATAAAACTGAGAAATGGAAGGAAGGGAAATAGGAGTGAACAGTCTCCTTCAAAAGCCATAGCCATTTGAAGAAAAAAGCATGAGAAAGATAATGAAGTATAGAAGAACAAAGGAAAAGAATACAGAAAGCAGTAAAGACATACAGGTCACATCATCTACAGGCAAAAGAAAGAAATAGGACTTAAGCTAAAGAAGGTACAAGGAACAAGAGACTAAAGGAAAGATAAGGGTGTTTCTTGGACATACAAGACTGTTTAGTTTTAGAGTTATTTGGTGATTTAATATTTAATTTACTTTTCATAACAAGAAAGTTAAAGGAGAAGGAAGTATGTCTTCAGAGAAAGATGGTATATAGAACAGGAAGCTAACTGCACAAATGGAGTAAGTGGAAGAGTGTTTATAGCCACATTAAGATTCCAGTCAGGCATAGGAATCAGACAAAGGGTTCAGTAAAGAAGGATGGATAAAAAGTGGAGAAGACAGGAAAAGAAAACACCTGGCAGTAACAGGAAAGATAAAATGTAATTGACAAAACTGCCTGATAATCAGCTATGGTGGAGACCGAAAATCCATGACTGAACAACCGTGTAAAAAAAAGGCTGGAAAGTAGGCCACATTAGCATGGACTGGAGGAAGGGAGTGGCAGATGGACCAATGTTAAAAAGTTGTCACTTCCTTTGATAGATAAAGTTAAAGGATGAGATAAATGGGATAAGAAGGCTACACGGTTGAAGAGTCTGGCCTCGTGGGCAATGGACCAGACAAATCTCACACTTGAAGATAAAGGGACAACAACCATGGGTGAAAAAGAGAGATGCGAGATTTGAGTAAGAGAGGGAATGGGTCATAGGAAGAAAGGGTCTGTATGCCAATTGACAAAGCAGAAGAAATCAGGGTTGTGCATGCCAAAGAGGCACCAACAACAGGTCCAACAAAGAGTGTTTCAGATCAAGGCATAAACACAAGAAAGAAGACAAAGAAGAGGACAGGACAACAGATATTGAGAAAAGTTTCACAATGTCCAGTGGAGAAGATGCATGTGTGCACAGCTTAAAAGTATGAGCAGTTCTAGTGAAACACGAGTCCCTAAATGTGAAAGAACCTTGCATGCAGGGTGTAAAAGAAGTGTAAATCTTGGTGATAAGACATTACATTTCTCACAGGCAAAAAAGGTGATGGTTGAGCCTGACTGAGATGAGAGTTGAAGAACATACTTAGATATACCAAGTATTAGAGAGGTGCGAGAAAAGACTTGGGATGCTTGACTAGTAAGTCCAGTCAAGCTGCCCCTGCACAAAAATGGATTTAGGTATAAGAAAAGAAATTCTCCCAAAAAGGGGCAAGAAGAAGCCAATCACCCATGTAATAATGGAACCTCAGCCCAAATCTGTGAATATGGCAGGAGAACGTCCCAATGACTTGAGTGAAAACATAAGAAGCAAATGCAATGCCAAAGTGAAGAGCACGGAACTGGAACTCAATTCCAATGGACAAAACAAAAAAAAATGTCTGGAGGATGAGGCACTCAAAATGTGTAAAAAAGCATCTGATATATCATCCTTGGTAATCCACAAACCAAGTGAAAAGGACCACTACAGAGAAACCATTCAGAACAACTAGAAACCAGTTGAGAAATGACAGGTCAATAACCAGATGCTAGTCCCTGGTCTTCTTGGGAGCCACAAGGAGATTAGAGTAATATCCCAAGAGATCCAAGACTGCATCCTCAAGATGCTGAATATAAATGGGGTTAGAGGGAGGAGGAAAGGAATCAAGAAAAGGAGAAATGGGAGGAAGAGAAGTGGAGAAATAGGCCATGGACAAGTGAGAACCTGAAAAACCCATTTGTTTGCTGAAAATGGAGACCAAAGGCTGGTAAAGTGAAATAGACAGGTTACCACTGATCCAAACCTGACAGAATAGTTACCAAGGAGAGGAGAAACAACCCTAACATTGTAAAGTGAGAAGACAGGAAGAAGGAATTGGAAGGAGATGTGGATTGAGCAGGTCTAGAAACAGAAGGGTGTGGTTGAGAAAGATGAGAAATCAAAGACAACAAGAACTGATGCCAAAATACCTCTGCCCTAGTCTCCAGCATGTCAGGAACATCAGTGAAGACCTCCGGGTGACAAAAATGAGCCCAAAAAGATCATAGAGATAAGAATAAGGCAAGCAAACATTAGTTAAGAGGGCATACCGACCCAACCAGTCCCAACAGCAAATTAACCAAGTCAAAGGGAATAAAGCAGTTGTAATAGCATTAGGGGTTAAAGTGGTGAAACAAAGAGAATGAACCTCTCCAGAAAACCCTTCAGGAGCACAATGAAGTATCTCAAAAATATGGTGAAGGAACAAGGGGTAACAAAGGAGGGTGGTAACACAGAAAAAAAGGTATGAAAATTGGGCACTAGCAAGTGAAATAGAAGTTAATGCAGTTTTTATGTTTCTCCTTACAAATTTTGCAAGACTATTTACACTAAATAAACTAATTCTTCATATTACTTAATATTTCACTTTGGAAAAAGATGTTGCAGAATTGTAACAAGTTGATTAATGTGGAACTAATACATCTCTTTATCATAATTTAATATAAATGGGAACTCACACAATAGTGTGACTAAAGAAAAAATCTTAACATAGTGGTAAATAAGTCACACAAATCATCACAGCAGTGCTATGCTGTTCGAGGAAAACTAATAGAATTTTAAGTGTTGTTGATTGTGAGAACAATGCTGCTGCTTTACAAAAGAACTTAGATAACTGGCAGATGTTTTTAATCATAAGAAATGTAAGGTAACATATGTGTGTTATCATAATTTGAATTACAATAATTTTGATGGGAATAGCCTCAGCAACACCAAAAAGGATCTTGGTTTTTGGTTGCACTGTTGCTAGTGGTAAAGCAGATAATTTGGGTTGTTTTTATAGAAATATTGAATACACACATTTAAAGAGGTTATTATTTCATTGTGTAGGTTATTAAATAGGCCTTAGTTTTAGTTTTCTAACAGGATAGTTGGCTTTTGGAATGGGCTGCTTTCAGACATGGTGGATGTGGCAAATTTAAGGAAAGGCTCAATAAATATCTAATTGATTAGGGTTAGATTTATTTTTTTAATGTTATGTTATGAAAATTGATTAGAAAAGAGGTAATTATTTCACTATACAATTCACCAGTTAGGCCTCATTAGGAATTACATGTACTGTTTTGTCCTCCCTATAGAAGAAAAAATGCTGACTTATTGGAAAGGTTCAGAAGGCTACTAGGATAGTTTTGAGGATGGAAGGGTTATCTTGTATGGATAAGCTCTTTTTTTCTTTTAAAAGAAAGATAAGAGATAATCTTATTCAAGTTTACAAGATAATGTGGATGATCAAAAGGATAAAGTACTGTGATTTCTTTTACTGTATTATGATGATAAGAGGACAAGAAGAATATGTCATACTCAAACAGAATTACAGTAGAAATAATACTCTTTGTTCAAGTGGTGTGTTATATAATAAATAAAATTTATATATGATACAAATAAAGGTGCTTGGTATAATTGTTACAAATCCTTTTTCAAAAAATAATCAAGTGGATTTACCCAAAATTTTTAAACTTACAGTCTACCTTAAAAGATTCAGACATATAAAAGTATACTTATTTCAAAGATAAAATAATCAACCATCATTAAACAATAATTACATTTAATAAAAACAAAAAAGAATTGTTTATTTATAACTTGACTGAAAAGGACCTTGGTGTTTTGGTTGTGCTGTTGCTAGTGGTACAGCAGATGACAGTACGAGCTATATACATATTTGTAACAGACATACAGGTGGTTCACTAAACAACGAAATACATACATTACACTTACACATGTTAGTATTAACTGTCAGGCTACCTATGCACCCATATTCATAACAAATTACTATACATTCAACATATAACAATGACAGGCTACACTTAACCTATGCAAAGCTGAACTGAAAGTGAAACTCTTAACATTTAAGCTTGTAACCTTAATTATAATTCATATGTTTCTAAAATTCTAAAAACAATTTTTAAAGATAACTAAAAAATGTAAAAGTAATCTTCATTTAAATTTGAAATCAAATGAAAAAACAACTATATAATACCCTTTTCTAGATCTGTATATGAAATAATAGCTTATTGTGTTACCTAGTAATGAAATATTCACTGTTTCATGTAAAAGATTAATAAAAATTATTTCCATAATCCTGAACTCAATCATTGGTTATACTATTCAGTGCTATTTAAATTACTGTCAATTAGGGTATTATTAGGCTATAATTAGTTAATGGAACAGCTTTGATGGACCAAAAGGGCCCCCTTGCTGATCTTAAATGTTATGTTATAATTCATTCATTACATAGACCTAGTAATGAAATATTTTTTACTGAAGAACATAATGTCAATACTAATAAGCATAAGCATTAAAATTAAACACATTGATATGATGATAGTATGAGTTATACATTTTTGTAACAGACACACAATTGGCAAAACAGTAAATAACAAGGAGTTCATTAAACCACGAGATACACACATTACACTTACACAAGTCAGTCTTAACTGTAACAGTGTAAGACTACCTATGCACCCATAACAAATTACCATACATAACATTTATTTAACAATAACAGGATACATATACCCTCATACTAAGTAACACTCACTAACACTAACAAATTAATTAATAATTACAAACTTCACAAGTCAATATTATTACTAACAACATGAAAATTTTACTGAAGTTATTCTAATTTTTGTCTTACCATTTTGAATGTGTTTTATTTTATTTATTTTTTCTTATGGTTTATTATACTGTTACGTCTCCGTTTGTTAATTAACTTTCCGTAACTTCGTTCCGACGAAACTTTAGCGAAACAAGTCCAGGGGCGGATTGGCCTATCGGGATACCGGGACTTGTCCCG
>NW_013666659.1:0-3069 GCF_000517525.1 Limulus polyphemus | reverse complement strand
GAGGCTGAATGATGAAGCTCTGTTTAGAGCATGTGAGGTAAGTGGTAGAACTTTCGTTAGAGGCTGAATGATGAAGCTCTGTTTAGAGCATGTGAGGTAAGTGGTAGAACTTCCAAACGAACTAATACCCTTTTACGTGTTTTTGGCTTTGCATAGAATTGGAGTCGCTTGACCACTCATATGTATATGATACAATATATCTGCATTTCAGGATGTTACATAACTATACAGAGACGTCGGTAGGCGCTGGCACACATGGCCCAATTCTATTTGACAGTGCCCCGAAATCCCGTTTGGTGTCTTGAAAAATCAGAATTGAAAACCATAATCGATATCATGTTGAAACGCCGAAAATTCACGCGCCTTTGGGCTCGAGCCCCAAATCTTTTAAGCACCTAGCGACGCTTCTGTAACTATATATATATATGCGAACACACACACACTATTTTTTAGAATAAGTGGTGAAGAATATATAAGCAAACACAGAAATATGGATTTAATCTAAGTTTATGGTCTGTAAGCAGTAAACAAAATGAAACAATAAAATGCTTGATAAAACGTTTTCATAACAGAGCCGTGTTAGAACGCTACAAATCAGTTTTTGATTCCCTTGTGGGCAGAACACAGATAGCCCATTACTCTTAACGTCAAACAAACAAATACTGAGTCGTAAAGTATGTTTAATATTGTTACTATCTCTGGTAAGTTTTACCAAAGTCGCGGAAGATATCACATCATATTGTGAGACGCGTTGCTCTCAAAACATTCTTAAAACTAATGCTTATAATTAATTATGAAAATAAAATAAATTAATAATTAATAAATTGATTAGCACCCTTTGCAATAAGTGTAGAAATTACTATAATTTGAAAGTACGTGCTGATAAATGGAAAGAGAAAAACTAAGTGTAAAACACAGAGTTTGTTTGTTTCGAATTAAGGACAATGAGCTACCTGTGTTTTGCCCACCATGGGTATCGAAACCCGGTTTTTAGCGTCGTAAGTCCTCAGACAATACCGCTGTGCCACTGGAGGGCTAAAACAAAGAGAAAGAAAATAGAAGTGTTACGTCTCCGTTTGTTAATTAACTTTCCGTAACTTCGTTTCCGACGAAACTTTAGCGACACAAGTCCCTTACTTAATAAAACTGGTTTATTCTTTCCGAATACAACTTTACGATACACTTATTTTCAACAATCGCGCTAAAAAATGTGTGTGTAGACAGTGAGTAATTGAACTGCAGTCAGAGAGCACGAGAGACGTTCTTTGAGAGTTATAGCGTTTGATTGCGTCACGTTGTCACCCTCTTATATATACACCAGACTACCCTATCTAGTAAATACTAGAGCATTCATGAAGGAACAAGATAGTTCTAGAAACTAGAGGGCGCCACACTAGTCACGTGACCTCGATGACGCAACAATACTATAGACTATAGTTTATAATCCGATCCTCTCGTTGTTGTTGACTGTTTACTTGTTTTGTTTAGTAAAGGAACACGCTGGGCGATTAGGCCTAGTTATAATTAGCAGGCATTGCTTTTTATAACAATTTGTAAGCTTGTTTCTGTACTGAACTCAATCATTTCCCAGTTGATTGGTAAAAGTTGTTGAACTTTAAAGTAAACAAGACAGGATATAGGAAGGCCAAATTAACTGGATTTAATTATTAATTTTAACTAACTTTTAAGTTAAGTTATATAGTGATGCAAAACTGAACTGAAACTTGAAATTGAAACTTTTAAAGTTTAAGGCTATAACCTTTAGTTATAATTAATATTTTTCTAAAATTTTAAAAACAATTGTTAAATATTATTAAAAACTGTAAAAGTAGTCTTCACTTAATTTGGAAATCGAACGAAAAAACAACTATATAGCTCCCTTTTCTAGATAAATAAACCTAAAAGTAATAGAGTAAAAGTAAAATGAAGCCCTCCAAGTCCAACAAATTAGGGCCGTCAGATATTATTTAGCTTAAATGGACAATTTTGAATTTAAAAATTGACAGGAAATGGACAAAATAGAACTTATAAGTAACGAGCAGAAACAAAATATCTGTTAAAAATTGTTAAGTGTTTTCATTGCTTAAGTATTCATATAACAATTGCTTGCATACAAGAACTTTAAGAAATGCATATTTTTTAATGAAAATAATTTACATAGAAATACAATACTGTGCAAAAGTGTTAGGACAAAGTCAAAAATTTGATTTCAGGTACTTTCAAAGAACAATGGACGGTAACTCACAGGTGAAACATAAAAATTTTATTAATATTCATATTTAGTATAACAGAAACTCAGAGGAAGTGCTTGAATTCAGCAAACAGTTAATATTTTGTGTGTCCCCCGTTTGCTTTAATAACTGCAGACAGACTTTTAGGCATTGTTTCAACATATTTAATCAAAGTATTTTTTGGTATTTTACTTCAAATGTCTTTTATACACTCCCATAAAGTTTCTTTGGAAGTAACTGTTTATTTGTCAAGTTTTTTATCTATCAAATCCCAGATCTGCTCAATTGGGTTCAGATAGGGGCTCTGTGGGGGCCATTGCATCATTTGAATGAATTCCAGCAGCTTCTTTCATAGCTAAATAGTTTCTGCGTGGGTTGGATGAGTGTTTAGGGTCATTATCCTCTTGGTAGTAGAATCCTTTACCAATAATACGCAAACCACTGGGTATACCATAAGGGATCAGTATTTGATAATAGTTGTGCTGGTCTATTATTCCATCTATTTTGCAAATATCTCCTGTCGACTCAGCAGAAAAACACCCCCAAACCATCACACTGCCTCCCCATACTTCATGGTAGGTGCTATGCATTTAGGTAAGTATCTTTTACCTTTCTTACGCTGGACATACAACCTACAATTTGAACCAGATGTTTCAAACTTGGATTCATCCATCCATAACACCCTTTTCTGATCATCAACAGTCCAGTTTGTGTACTTTTTAGCAAATTGCAGTCTCTTGAAAATATTTGGAGATCGAAGTAAAGACTTTTAACTGCTACACGACCAAATATTCCATTCTTGTTGAGTCTTCTTGATACTGTAGACCTGGACACTTTT
>NW_013666658.1:342713-362615 GCF_000517525.1 Limulus polyphemus | reverse complement strand
CCATTATGGAACGTGTTATAACGTTCCGTATTTTGTAGTAATTTAGAAGAAATAAATTAAAAACATCAAGTATTTCGATGTTTAGCTAGCTTAGATGAAAGAGGCACTATTTTACGTTTGTTTGAAACTGATAGTCCCAGCACATAACAATATCAACGAATATAATGTTTAATCTACTAACATAAAAACAACAACAACAGTACTCCATTATGGAACGTGTTATTTCAAACAAACGTAAAATAGCGCCTCTTTCATCTAAGCTAGCTAAACATCGAAATACTTGATGTTTTTAATTTATTTCTTCTAAATTACTACAAAATACGGAACGTTACTGAATATAATGTTTAATCTACTAACATAAAAACAACAACAACAGTACTCTATTATGGAACGTGTTATTTCAAACAAACGTAAAATAGTGCCTCTTTCATCTAAGCTAGCTAAACATCGAAATACTTGATGTTTTTAATTTATTTCTTCTAAATTACTACAAAATACGGAACGTTATTGATAGTCCCAGCACATAACAATATCAACGAATATAATGTTTAATCTACTAACATAAAAGCAACAACAACAGTACTCCATAATGGAACGTGTTATTTTCCATTCCTGTTTATCTGTGTAATTAAACGACACCTAATATTAAAACTTCGTGGTTACCGTACTAGAAAGATTAAACCCTATCGATAAATTTTAAAAATACAATGAATTTCTTATGGAATACACACATTGGCAAACATCACGAACAACATCTGTACTATTTTATTAATATATAATCACATAGTGGATGTTTTATTGCTTACATTATTACAACGCTAGAAAGATTAAACCCTATCGATAAATTTTAAAAATACAATGAATTTCTTATGGAATACACACATTGGCAAACATCACGAACAACATCTGTACTATTTTATTAATATATAATCACATAGTGGATGTTTTATTGCTTACATTATTACAACGCTTTCCAAACACTATTCATTAGGATTTTAACTATACATACATGTGGGGTTACACATTCCTAATTAGAATCCTTATTACGCATTAATTTGTCTCACCTCACTTCGTTTTTGTTTCGTCGTCTACACTTTATTTTATATGACTAGTTTTTAACCATACATTTTGTCTAAATTAGAAATCTGGTGAGTTTAATTATATATTCATTTACTTTTTTTTTAACCATTTCATGTTTCTCAACGAAAAACGAGTCCTCTCAATGTGTATAAAAATTTGTACGGTTTATAATTTATTTTTTGTTGAATACTTAAAAAGTTTAGTGAAAGTTTCATCGGTAAGGTTTTTAGATATTTAATCATTGTGTTAATTATTTAAAAAGATAGAAAGTATCCCTTCTATTATCATTTAGAAAACTGAATCATTTCTTTTTCTCGTTTATCGAGTATATATGATAAATATTGTGGTATAACGTGTCGGTGAATGAAGGTTATACTTACTCTGCTAAGTGTTTTTCCGTAAACAATCGCAAGAGCTATAAAAAACAACAAATAACGAAATGGTTATAATTGTCTAAGAACACATATATAAATGATTTTTAATCCTGTACATGAGAATAATAAATTATTTCAATTCTCTACACGAAAAACTATTTTGGTCCACTAAAAGGAAAAAAAAACCGAAATAACTTTAATCCTTTACACTAAGAAAACGAAATTTCTTTAATTGAACCTCTACTTTTATCATTTTAACACATTGAATACGCTTTATAAGTAAGAAACAACTACTGGAAGTTTTTTTTAAATAAACTGATGACTTGAAAATGGACGAGTTTAATGTGTAAATAAGTATTTTATTTTGCAAGTGTGAAGGTATCTGTAAAATATTTAATGTGTAAGTAAGCATTTTATTTTGCAAGTGTGAAGGTATCTGTAAAATATTTAATGTGTAAGTAAGTATTTTATTTTGCAAGTGTGAAGGTATCTGTAAAATATTTAATGTGTAAATAAGTATTTTATTTTGCAAGTGTGAAGATATCTGTAAAATATTTAATGTGTAAATAAGTATTTTATTTTGCAAGTGTGAAGGTATCTGTAAAATATTTATAGTGAGTAAAGTGTGTAACTTAAGACATATGAATAATAAGAACATAAATAACACTTAACAGATAAAGCACCGAAGAAAGTTCATATGCTTTTATACTTTAATTATAAATACAACTCTAGACAACTCACACTGCTAAATACGGAGAATGTTGTAATTAGCATGAATACATTTTAAATAACCATGTCTATGCATAGTTTTCCTTATATATATATATATAATTCCAACTATTTAGGTAAAGAGATGGGAGGAGTTTCCTGATGTAGAGTTTACTTTCGATTGCAACAACCGAGCAGTAGGGTTCTACGCTGATCTGGAGTTCGACTGCAAAATATTTCACATGTGTGATGTTTATGGTCGTAGAGTACCTTACATATGCCCCAATAACACCATGTTTAATCAGCAGTACAGGGTATGTGACTGGAGCTACAGCGTTGACTGCAGTGAAGCCCCTAACTGGTACTACCTGAACGATCAAACGTACGAGAAACCCCCTCCAGTAAATCTATAAATACCCCCAGCGGTCAGTCGAAACGAGACGTGCCAGTTGCATAGTGCTTAGTATACTACAAATTGCAAGCTTTTTATCGGGTTCTAAATATCGAATTCTACGTGAATTTAGTTAAATCGTTCTTTAAAGCAGACTGTTTCGCAACCTTGAAGGTGAGGTTGAATACCCTCACCAACGCTAAAACTGTTGGCTGTGTAGCAGTGAAAAGCGTACAACAAATTTATGTGTGAAGTCCAAAATTAGCACATTATATTCTTTAAATGTACGAAAAAATGATCATTATTTTTTAATGCTTATTGTACATAAATTGATTTTCTTATTAATTAACTTCTTCTAAGTGTTTTGTATGTTTTTGTGACTGTTGAGCTTGTTCTTTTACTCTTGTGTGGAAAGTTTGGTCACGTGTTTTCAAACTCTGTAAAGGAAATAAAATGTATTAAATCGTTGGTAAAACAACAGTCCCAGGGTTAATGTGGTTTTGTGCAACTTTGTTTTTTTTTTAGACTCACATATAAGTTACAATTTTATTTATTTGTACAAAACAACCGATGTATAAAATATTCAAACCACACTAACTTGGTACCTTATACTACAAGTTCACTTTGTCGAAAAAACACCCCATTAAACATAAATACAGTACGAATTGTATTAGTCTGTTCGGATAAAATACTTAGATAAACAAGAAGATGAAATAGAGTTAAACTATTTTCTGAAACAGAAGAAAGCCGATAAAATATTAACCTAGCATAACTTTAGAGCATCTTATGCACAGTGAAACATTATTCGAGTGGACTATTACAGGTAGCTATCAACGAAGTAAAAATGAATAATAACTAATCGAGATTTTAAATGGAACCATATTCATATATTCAAGAGTCAAGTGGAACCTTATTCATATATCCAAGTGTCAAGTGGAACCATATTCATATATCCAAGAGTTAAGTGGAACCATATTCATATATTCAAGTGTCAACTGGAACCATATTCATTTACCCAAAGGTCAAGTGGAACCATATTTATATATCCAAGAGTCAAGTGGAACCATATTCATTTACCCAAAGGTCAAGTGGAATCATATTCATATATCCAAGAGTCAAGTGGAACCATATTCATATATCCAAGAGTCAACTGGAACCATGCTCATATATCCAAAGGTCAAGTGGAACCATATTTATATATCCAAGAGTCAAGTGGAACCATATTCATATATCCAAGAGTCAAGTGGAACCATATTCACATATCCAAGAGTCAAGTGTAACAGTATTCGTATATCCAAAGGTCAAGTAGAACCATATTCATATATCCAAAGGTCAAGAGTACTATACTATTTTCCTCCATTTTTAAAGAAATTGTTATAATTCCAACTGATGCAGTTATCCCACGGTGTCCGCAACTAACATGATAACATTATTTGTGTGCGTATTTAGCATATTTAGCTGGCTCCAGTGTAAGACTGGTAACTATGAGATGCAAATATAACCTAGTTTGCATAAAGCAGTTTATTCATATACGAACCTACTTGGTGAAAAACGTTTTCTACTTCTTCAGTGTATAGAGTTGCGAGATTACGGTTCGGTATTCATGGTGATTTTTAGCATCTAATTCCGCAATAAACACCTTGTTAACACTAATGATAAGCATTTAATGTTCATGTAACGAATACGACACACTATAATCATTTCGGTGCAACTAACAACTGGTTACTTTTCTCGGAAGTTTCGACAGAAACAAAAAAAGCGTTTAGTTTCAATACGTTTCAAGTGTTTCGAAACCACCCTCGTTTTCAGAAGGACCAAGTAAACATCTCTCAGCCTCAAATGCAGCTCATCGTTGCACTATAATGCAAATGAAACTCTTACTTTACATTTAAAATTCATTAAGTTTAAATTATACGCGGCTTCATTTGTGATTTTCCACAACTCACTAACTTAAGTTCCAAGAATCTTGTGTGAGTATTCAGAGTAAATTCAGTTTATTGACAAAACTATGTAATTTTTAAAACCACTTTGCTAATTATCCTTTCATCAAGACTTCTAAACCTCAAGTAATTTTCCAGGACTGTTTATCGACAAAGACTATGCTATGATTACGTTATCGAATAAAAACGCTGAAGGGTGTTTTATATGGTTTTACTTGGGAGTTATTTTTAAATGAAGTAAGCAAGGTCTTCATCGGTATTTCAGCCACAACCTTTGAGTGGGGGGGTCAGGTTCATTTTTGACCTCTACCCCCACATCGGTATTTCAGCCACAACCTTTGAGAGGGGTAGAGGTCAGTTTCATTTTTGACCTCTACCCCCACATCGGTATTTCAGCCGCAACCTTTAGGAGGGGGATCAGGTTCAGGTTCATTTTTGACCTCTTCCCCCCTCATCGGTATTTCGGTTGTAACCTTTGGGGGGGGGGGGTCAGGTTCATTTTTCATTTTTAACTTCTTGTAAAGTTGTTTATTTTCGTTTCACTAAATGTTAATGTTGTATTTAACACGTGGACCGGAATTTGTATTAGGATACTTCATAATACACTGTTAACATTTGTGCGTGATCGACACTTCAATAACGTTAGGTCCGTGCAATAGTCCTGCACACATACTAACAATTCTTTAGTCACTCGCGCACTTTTCACTAGTTATATACTCTATTAATACACTCATAATATTTTATAGAACTTGGTCTGGTTTGTTTTGAATTTCGCGCAAAGCTACTCGAGGGATATCTGCGCTAGCCGTTCCTAATTTAGCAGTGAAAAACTAGAGGGAAGGCAGTTAGTCAACATCACTGAACGCCAACTCTTGGGCTACTCTTTTACCAACGAATAATGGGATTGACTGTCACATTATGACGCCCCCACGGCAGAAAGGGTGAGTATGTTCGGTGACGGAGAGAATGGAACTAAGAAGATTGTTTTATGAGTTTGTTCAAATATTTGGTATGGTGTTTGTGAAAATGTGCCTCTTAATCGCACAAAAATGTTAATACAGATTTTACAATATAGTAATCCTGGTGTATTGAGGGCTTAGATCAACAATAAAAATATAACTTAAATTTCAGAATCCATTACGTCAGGAAGAGTAAATTAAACGTTGATTCAGCTTGTTTGTTTGTTTGAATTTATGCACAAAGCTATACAATGGGCTATCTGTGCTCTGCCCACCACGGGTATCGAAACCCGGTTTCTAGCGTTATAAGTCCACAGACATATCGCTGTGCCACTGGGGAGCTTCAGCTTGTTATGCTGTGACTCAAAATTTGTAAATTGAGCCTTTGTAACCTTTTACCAGGATGTGATAGTTGTTGCGTGGATGTACAAATTACAAAGTAAATGACCGGCATGTGATCGAGATGCTACCAGATCTTATTTTGCTCCCTGTTTTGATTTTTTTGCTCTAAAATCTTCGCATACCAGTTACTTGATCAAGAAATAAACATTTCATTTTTCCCTATGAATTATAATGATTTAGTAAACTGATATTTAGTCTATGATCTAGAAAAAAATCGTTTTGCCCGTGACTGACTGACCCAGATTAGCATGGCTCCTAAGTAGGCGGTGATAGAAACATCAATAATAAAAAAAAAAGATGTCTTTCCCTAAGTGCTCATAGAGTTGAAAATGGTAACCACACCCTCTAGTCTGAAGAGATTTCAACAACCGGATTACCCCAGAAATAAAAAATGGGATGACCCACTTTAGAGTCAAACACTAATTGTCAGCATTTTTGTTGTAGCCCTTTTTTTTTCTTCAATGAATGTCAAACCAATAACACAAGTACTTTGATTGCTATTTAAAGTCCCCTTTGTAAAAAGCAGATAAACCGAATACGTTTTTTGTAAGAGTAGCAAGATATTTTGAAAATAATACTCAAAGACAAAATATGTAACATGTACTTTTATATACGATATCATTTAATAACCCTGAAGCGTTTCAGTGCCTTAAATTACTAAATTCTGTAGTTATTGGGTGTTTTTGAAAGTGTATATGATAAATTACAAACTCTTAATGTTGTATACTTCTGAGAAATATTTTGAGCATAATATAACTTTAAAAAATAATGCTAAACTGTCATCGTATTCGATGAACAATGTCTCTTTCGTTGGGTTTAAAGTTACATAATTTATTTCTAAAACATTGAACTCCAAATTATTTTATACATTTCAATAATTTACACTTAAAGCTTGAAGTATCTTACTACACTATAAGTTTGATTTGTTTGAAGTATCTTACTACACTATAAGTTTGATTTGTCTGAAGTATATACTGCACTATAAGTTTGATTTGTTTGAAGTATCATACTATACTATAAGTTTGATTTGTTTGAAGTGTCCTACTACAATATAAATGTGTTATTTTCTATTCTGTCAGTATTTGAGTGTTATTTTCTATTCTGTCAGTATTTGAGTATTTAATACAAACTCATAATTTATTATCTTTCACAAGAATATTAAGGCACATGTTCTTCTTACAGTTTATAGTTATGATATATTATGTAAAACAGATATTATGTAAAACATATTAACTTTCTGAGTTATTTTGTTGATTGCCTTTCGAGTACTCAACAGGTCAGTGTATGTTAAAACGTATTAGTAGCAGCTTACGAAACAACAGATCAATCTTCTACTGTAGTATGATACTTCGAACTAATCAAACTTATAGTGTAGTATGATACTTCGAATAAATCAAACTTATAGTGTAGTAAGACACTTCAAACAAATCAAACTTATAGTGCAGTATGATACTTCGAACAAATCAAACTTATAGTGTAGTATGATACTTCGAACAAATCAAACTTATAGTGTAGTAAGATACTTCAAACAAATCAAACAAATATTCTGCAAGCAAAGTTCAAGATCTGAATATACACAAAGATTAAAATAGAATATTGTTTTTTTTGTATCGATATGGTCAGGACACTTCACTCGTAATCCGAGGGTCGCGGGTTCGAATCCCGTACCCGAACATGTTCGCTTTTTCAACTGTAGGGGCGTTAAAATGTGGTGGACAATAGTTGGTATATAGTAGCCTAAGAGTTGGCGATGGGTGATGTTTACTAGCTGTCTTCATTAAATTCTATCACTCCAAAATTAGGAACGGCTAACGCAGATAGCCCTCGAGTAGTTTCGCGTGAAATTCAAAGAAAAACATTCAGTCATTAATGATATTTTAAAATTATGCTAAACTTGAATTTTAAAGTTTCAACGCCTTCATTTAGAAGAAGGTGACGTTATTTCACTTGTTTAACACAGACTGTAAGAAAGTAAATTACACTGAAAATGCATCAGTTCTTTGTAATATTCCATAGACATTAAAGGAGTATTATTTCCCTTGTTTAACACAGACTGTAAGAAAGTAAATTACATTGAAAATGCATCAGTTCTTTGTGATATTCCATAGACATTAAAGGAGTATTATTTCCCTTGTTTAACACAGACTGTAAGAAAGTAAATTACACTGAAAATGCATCAGTTCTTTGTGATATTCCATAGACATTAAAGGAGTATTATTTCCCTTGTTTAACACAGACTGTAAGAAAGTAAATTACACTGAAAATGCATCAGTTCTTTGTAATATTCCATAGACATTAAAGGAGTATATCTGGAACTATTTTTCCTTTTTATGAAGTAAATAGCGTTCGACAAGAACACGCCAGCAACGAACGGTATTTGTAAAGGACACTATTAAGCTCATGAAATTGATCATGGATACAAAAACATTAAATGCTTGTAGGTGTAATTCTCTGTATATTAGATCATCGCAACTGAAGTTACTCTGCATATTTAAGCGGAAGTATCAATAATTATTCCACGTATTAAGTGGTTATAGAAATATTTACTATGTGACAACCATTTAACACAGATAATAATTACAGTTACGACCACTTAATACCATTTAAACATACAGAGTAACTAACGCTTCGACCACTTACTATATGCCGTAACTACCGCTACTAGTACCATTATTGAGAATACAGAGTAATAAATGGGAACTGTGGTACCTAACACTGGTAACATTAGTGAGAATACATAGTAATCAATTGGAACTGTGGTACCTAACACTGGTAACATTAGTGAGAATACAGAGTAATCAATGGAACTTTGGTACTTAACACTGGTACCATTATTGAGAATACAGAGTAATAAATGGGAACTTTGGTACTTAACACTAGTACCATTATTGAGAATACAGAGTAATAAATGGGAACTGTGGTACCTAACACTGGTAACATTAGTGAGAATACAGAGTAATCAATTGGAACTGTGGTACTTAACACTGGTACCATTACTGAGAATACAGAGTAATCCTGGTACTTAACATTGATATTATTATTGAGAATACAGAGTAATCAATGGGAACTTTGGTACTTAACACTAGTACCATTATTGAGAATACAGAGTAATAAATGGGAACTGTGGTACCTAACACTGGTAACATTAGTGAGAATACATAGTAATCAATTGGAACTGTGGTACCTAACACTGTTACGATTATTGAGAATACAGAGTAATACAAGCGTGACTACTTATTGTTCTGATTAATTAGAGCTAAGACCACATAATATATGGAGTAAATACTGCTACAACCATTTAATACACAGCATAATTACCATTGCTTGTTAAGTACCAAAGTTCCCATTGATTACTCTGTATTCTCAATAATAGTATCAGTGTTAAGTACCAAGATTACTCTGTATTCTCAGTAATGGTACCAGTGTTAAGTACCACAGTTCCCATTGACGTTGTTTTTTCTTCTTTTTTATCAATTGTAAATCATCAAAGTTATTTCAATGAGAAAGAAATTTTACCTTTAGTCCAAATAAACTTAAATACAGGATGAAATTCGTATTGAATTATATCTTAATACTTAATCAGAAAAAAACACATATTTTAGAACAACTTAATTATATTGAACTCAGTTGTCAGGATATGTGTTTTCCTTAGCCTTGGACGTTAAAATTACAGAGTCTTTGTGTGTATATCATTTTATAATCACCAGTTTGGACCGATCAGTTTTCGAAATTATATTTCTTTTCCTGCGACCGAGTGCGCACGTGATACTAAAAACAATCTGTCACATTAATCGACAGCCGTATTATTTTTTGAATATAAAATAACTTTCGAAAGCTCTCATTAGTTTGGACGATGTAATCAATCATCATCATTACCCCTAAATTCTTAAGAAAGCTAGAAAATAATCATAACAGTTATCTTCAGCACAAACCTTAGGCTCATAGGTTTGTGAGTATTTTGTTATAGTAAAGCCACATCGGGCTTTTATTGTGTGTCCACCAAAGGTAATCGAACCCCTGATTGGAGAGCTACAAATCCAAAGACTTAAAGCTGTAACACTGGTAAACTCTTAGGTTAATATATATATATATAAAAGTATTATAAGGAAGATGTTCTATTTTTTTCTTCTGTATTTGTATCAGCAGGGAAGAGTAAGTAAAATTTTCGGGACGTTTGAGTTTTCCCAAGAATGGACTTGTGTAATTGCGCGAGCCACGACTAAATAAAACAGCAGGGACCACTCGCATATGGCAGAGCTTCGTGTTTTCTTTATGTGAGAAAACCCTAAATGTATCAGAAGCTAATAAAACTGCGTGCAATATTACTTCTTGTAATATCAGGTGATGATGACAAAACCTTGTCGAAATTGTACATTTGCTGTTATGTTAAACTTATAAAAAACTAATTATGGCAATGACTCCACATAAAATTATGTTTGGGTTTGTATAATTAGGAGATAAGATCATACAGCAAATATGAACAAGGTTTTAAAACAAAATGTTTTACTGCACCACCTTGTTTCTTAGCTCAGTAATAAAACAGATTATAATGGTCTAAAATGAACAAAATCAGGGTTCAACATTATAATGGTCTAAAATGAACACGATCAGAGTTAAACCTTTTAACGGTCTAAAATGAACACAATCAAGGTTCAACATTATAATGGTCTAAAATGAACACAATCAGAGTTAAACCTTTTAACGGTCTAAAATGAACACAATCAAGGTTCAACATTATCATGGTCTAAAATGAACACAATCAGAGTTAAACCTTTTAACGGTCTAAAATGAACACAGTCAGGGTTCAACATTATAACGGTATAAAATGAACACAATCAGGGTTCAACATTATAACGGTATAAAATGAACACAATCAGGGTTAACTTTATAATGATCTAAACAACACGCTGCTACAATCAGGGTTCAGCAACAAAAAACGATTTATTAAGTTATAACCACACTTAGAATAAGATTCACCACATACCAAAACGCAGTTAATAAACACATGCCTGACCAGGACTTGCCACTAATATTAATAAACAACATTTCATAAATAGCAATATTATTTCAAATAATGGAATCAGGAAAAAGAACTAGAAAGATAAAAACATTATTCCAAAGAAATACAGCAAACACAATATTCCAAAAACACCTTTCAACATTAATAACAATATTGAGTGATAAACAGCAATAATTCACTAACTGTCTCGTGACTTTCTCTCTGTCTTAGTGACGCTTCTGGTAGGGTACTTATTAATTGAGTAGGTCACAAGAGTACAACCTCATGTGATCATAAATTTCTTAATTTTCTGCTCTATTAATAGTACCTGTACGTCACCCCTAGGGAAGCTGGTGTCAGTTTCAACATACATACATATTTACTCAAAACATAATGATTAATAATAGTAATAGATAAACTAAACAGGAGGATATAATAAATGAACGATAAAAACAACCATAATCACAAAATAATAGTATTTGCTATTTTACAAGATACTGGTATATTGATTATATGAAACTTTAGTTGTGAATTTCGAATAAAGTCAAGTGACTTGAGAGTTACTAAAATCACAAAAATATACCCGATATTTCAGTTATTCTGAAATAACAAGAGTAAATAGCTATAGAAAGGGTTATGAGCACAAAGTCGTCTATAATGTTAACTGTTTGTTTTGAATTTCGCGCAAAGCTACATGAGGGCTATCTGCGCTAGCCGTTCCTAATTTAGCAGTGAAAGACTAGAGAGAAGGCAGCTAGACATCACCACCCACCGCCAACTTTTGGACTACTCTTTACCAAAGAATAGTGGGATTGACCGTCACATTATAACACCCCCACGGCTGAAAGGACGAGCATGTTTGATGGGACGGGAATTCGAACCCGCGACCCACAGGTTGCGAGACGAGCGCCCTAGCCACTTGGCCATGCCGGGCCTTAAATTAGGTCTAGAAACGTTTATTTTCAATACAGAAAAAATCGCCATTACAACAACCTCCAGACTATTTTTTATTCCATACTTTTACAGAGCTGGTGCATACGAGTTGAAAATAATCATACGCTATACTTTATTAAACTTTTTTCGTACACCATTATGTCTAAAATTTGAAATAACTAGAAAAAATAAAAGATTGATGTTGAAAGCAGCAAAATACTTGATAAGAACACGTCAAACGTAGACAATATTAAAGGCAATACTGACGATTCCAGATCATATGGTTTCCTGGGAACTGCTTCTCCCGTTGTCTGGTGACAAATTACGCACTATTATCCGGCACAACAATTCCCATAGTAACAAGCCTCTGCGAAGGTCACTGTTAAAACAGATATCTTCATAAGATTTTAACGGTTTTCACACATTACACGTGGACGTTGGCTTCCAAGACAACGTTTATGCAAAGCTAATGTACAGAAGACTCCTGGAACTGTACTGGAGTCTTGAAAGTGGCCGAATGAAAGTGTGTATAGTTATTTATGTCATGAACAGTCGTTGATTTCATAGTGTTTGAACTTCAAATGCTTGTTTGTTATTTTATCAGCGACACTTTATATATGGAGTGGTTGCTCTAAATTGGTCTGCGGGTGGCTTTAAAAAAGTTATACTGCGCCACGGAATGATACAGAAATAGAATGATACAGTGTCATTGTTGGGGTCGAAGAGATTAGACTTCTGTTATTATGAGCTGTAAAGTCAGAGATTTGGATTCAAACATGGAACTATAAATGTACGTTTTTCCCTCAGTTTCGTGGACATCAGTAAAGGCTCCCTTCTTCAAGATGTGATTTTTGGTTCTGCATTATTTACAAACCTCGCTAAAATTATGTCTTTTCTCGCAAAGGACATTGACATATTTTTTATGTCGTGACTGATCTTGGGCAACATTGCTATGTTGAATGGTGATTGACTTGGTTGGACAGTACTTTCACCAAACTTGAATATGATTGACATGTAAAAGGAAGACTCTTGGCAGCAGGTAATTTTCTTCCAATTAGTGTTGATTAACTGAGAGCAGAGCAGATGAAGGAATGAGTCATGTCATTCTAGCAGCTCATTAGTTTACTCGTTTACAATGTGATCTCTATTCGCTATTTACGTTTGTGTTTGAAGTGGTCATACATCTCATTAATACGTTTTCACATAACTTATTGTGTTGCAAGTCCTGTAGCACTAAATGAACATTCATGGACTTGGAAACTAATGGTAAACAGCTGCGTATTAAATCACACATCCGGTCACCTAACACGTTTTACATACAAATAAATTCAGGAAGGCCATTGACGTTATTTAATAACAGCAATTGAACCTTGTCATAACTATGATACAGACAATTCTGATTGTCCTTTAATTATTATGAACAATGTATAATGACGAAGAAGTTCGTATCAGCGGTAATAACTTTTCATTCCATGTTGAAAGATTAATCAACTCTTAAAATCCCAGTGCCATTTAACTAATCAAGATGAACAAATGTAATAGCAAAGTTACAAGCAACTAAACAGGACTGAAGCTTCCTACATGTACTTCTGAAGATACCGATTAATTTAATACCAGGGTAGAACAGAGCCGTACTTATTATGAGTTAATGGAATCATTGTTTGGCTTTCTTTCGTTAGAATTATAGCTTGAAAAACAAATGGGAAAGGACATCATGCTGCTTCTTCAAACATCTGAATGAAGCTTTGGAACATTGATTATTATAAAATAATTATTTCGTGATATATTACATTCGTTACCAAATAACAGGTATTATATCCCTATATCGTACATAGACGATTCAACAAAGTTAAATATCCTTGATACAGGTTGTTGGACTACACCATCTGGTATAAAAGAAGGGTTAATCGCACGTTGTAGGAATGGATATGTTGGTAGGGTGGGTTGTCGCCACAGATGCAAGTCATGCCACAGGCGACACGAATAGCGGCGTATTTGCTTCAAGACGAATTTCCAAGATTCAAGTTTGGTGAAAGTACTGTCCAACCAAGTCAATCAGATTCAAGTTTGGTGAAAGTACTGTCCAACCAAGTCAATCATATTCAAGTTTGGTGAAAGTACTGTCCAACCAAGTCAATCAGATTCAAGTTTGGTGAAAGTACTGTCCAACCAATTCACCCTATACCTTCTTCCAGGAAGTTCCTAAATATTTGAATACGGTGGGGATGAGTATTATCATTCATCACGAGAAAGTTCTGACCAATTGCACCTAAATGCAACGACACTTATGGTTGTACAACTGAATCTCTATATGGTATGGCTTTCGAAATGCAATGCTGTTGTACATAAAGATCAATATGGCTACTAATGATGTTTCTGCCCAAACCAGTATACCATCAACACTAAATACCTCTTTCTTCCGTTAAATTTGGGTTGAATCTGGCTTCTGGCGCTCTTCAAATGTGTACATATCTTACATCTGTTTGCAATATCAAGCTTGACTCATGTATGCGCAAAAACTTCGTTGCGTGTACTTTGAATACGCGATGTTCTGCAGTGATGGGCAAGAAGAACAACACTATTGGTCTCTTGACATGAGGGCCAACTGCTATGAGACGTGTTTCTGATTGTTTGCATACTGACTTGTCGTCAAATTGATGTTTGAACTGTTGTATTTAATTGGAGAGCTAAAACCCGTCACTTGCTTCGAACTCATATATCAAATAGCAGTTGTCTTGCAGGGTTGTTGAAAATGTTTTATCTTGTTCGTGTCTTCTGCCAATTGTATTGGTGATATGAAAGAGAGACGTGTAGCCATTCCGCAACGAATTGTTGTCTTTGATCTGCTTCTAGCCAACTTATTGTCCTCAACAACATGGAAACGTCCAAATACCATTGTTGAAGACTTAACACGTTTCACTATCAATATGGATCTCTTTACATACCCTGCTCTTGTTTATATTGCTAATTAAAAACAAACTGTGTTTCCTTCACTTTTATATATAACTGAAATGTGCATGTGATATTAGATGATACTTGATTTGACATTAGTTTTGAATTATAATGAACTCAGAGATATCATAAATGATTTTACCAAGAGTTGTAGTGCCTTGTTACTAGCTAGAGTATAAAAATTTATTATAATGAACTCAGAGATATCATAAATGATTTTACCAAGAGTTGTAGTGCCTTGTTACTAGCTAGAGTATAAAGATCCATTATAATGAACTCAGAGATATCATAAATGATTTTACCAAGAGTTGTAGTGCCTTGTCACTAGCTAGAGGATAAAAATCCATTATAATGAACTCAGAGATATCATAAATGATTTTACCAAGAGTTGTAGTGCCTTGTCACTAGCTAGAGGATATGACTTATTCGTTAATTATTTAAAGCAGTGCATGTGTGAATGATTTTCAATAAATCAACCAATTAAATATATCATGTATGATTCGCCCCCCCAGTGACACAGCGGTATGTCTGCGGACTTACAACGACAGAAACCGGGTTTCGATACCCGTGGTAGGCAGAGCACAGATAGCCCATTGTGTAGCTTTGTGCATAATGACAAACAAACACGTGTGATTCAGAGCAAACACTTTAAGATAACTTGAGCGATATTCTGGCTAAAATATTAGTTGCAAACTTTCATTCAAACTATGCCTTACTATAGCCTCAATTATATTTATTTTGAGTATGTTAATAAGAGAATATCACGTTAGGTTACATATAAGTTTTGCCTTTCCTCTTACATTGTCCATTATGAATTAATATCATAAGTAGGAGTGAAAACAACATTTTAGAATTGCATATAATAATAATACTGAGGCGATACGCTTAGCACCTGTAAGAAAGTAAAACCAAATGCCTCCTGGTGGGGGTAAAAAATATTAAAAAGCTGTCTTTACACAATGCTGATTTGAAATCCGTAGCGCTTGGTCCAGCTTTATTTATATGATATTTATTTTAACTATATATATAAACACACACAAATACACTTTGCTTTTTGCATTACTTCCATCTCTTGAAATTTGTCATTTTCCATTTTAAACAGTCTTATTTATGTCCCCGTTAAAGTCATAATATTTTTATGAAATATATGTGTATATATGTTATTTGTGTATATATGTTTTCCACGTTGGGCTTCCAACCAAAAGATATGCTCCAAAAACGATTTAAAGTTTGTACACTTTGCCCTTTTACGTATACATGCCAGAAATTAGTCATGCATTATTGTCGATTCATGAATTCAAAAATTCTTATTCTACGTGTGTTTTAAGCTGTTATTAGGGACCTTATTTGTTACAACGAGAAACATTCGAAAGGCTGTTTTCGTGCTTTACCCAAAAGATAAGTTAGCTGAAGTTGCTTATGTGAAAACAGTCCGTTTAGGCAGTTGCAATGTTTGGCAGATTGAAAATGTTTAATAGAAAAATTCACAGACTTTGCTTTGTTTCTGACATACCGTCTTCAAAAATTACGAAAATTTATTAAAGGCGCAGGTTGACCTTATGGTAGAATTCTGGATTTCAGAAATGGCGGATAGATAACCTTAGTAGCTTTGCCATAAATACAAATATAAAATCTTTTATTATATGAATTTTACTATAAAAATGTTTTTCGAGGATTCGTTAACATTTTTTATACTTTTCACAATTAAATGTATGTATTTAAAATACTTCCCAACTTCGGAACGTTATATTTCTTACCTATAATAAACCATCTTGATATTTGTGATTTAATAGCAGACAAACAACGTCAACATTCTCGTTTTATATATATATATATGAAAATGTGAAACGTGTAAATTTATATAAATTAAAATAACTATTGTAGGGAAACGACATTTAAGTTTACTGACAACGGCACAACAATTCTGTCGCCCGAAAACAAAAGGGGGGTTGGCGTTGAACGGTAGTCATGGAAACATAAGAAGCAGTGTTTGGTTCTGCCACGTTTGTTTGTCAAGGAATCATTGTGATAAGAACAGCCTGAACAATGGTACATTAACCCATATTAACCACAACCATGCTCCGCCCCGGTTTGAGCTTAATCAGTAGCTTCACCGTGAAACTTGGGCTGCTTATTCCAGTAACAACGTGGAAGGTACGTGTAACAATTAGCATCAGTAACAGGTTCCTCTGATTCTGCTTTATACGGGAATGATACTACAGGCTCTGCATTAGGTTTCCTGTTCCACTCCTTGCTGAAATGTTTTTTTTAAGTAAAATATGACAGCTTGAAGCTATTAAATTAGCTCTTTGCTGATTGGCTATTGTTAATGCTATGTTATAATCGCTGGATCTAAGGGAAAACGCTCCCAAGAATTAACTTACTACGACATTTCAAAAAGTAAATTTTTAAATAAAAAATGAGTTAATCAAATCTATACATGAAAGAATGACGATAAAATAACTTTTATATTTCTTTTCGAGATCAACGTTGTTTCAATTTGATTCATGTTAATTAATGTATATGTTGTTTTTTTTCGGTTAAATTTAGACGATGGTATATAATCTGAACACATTCAAGTCACATGAAATAACACTTCGGGCTAAGAAAGACCTGGTAAACATTTCCATAAACGTGTTCAAAAAATAGAATCATTTTGAGCTGTATTAAAAATGTATGGTAGTCTCATGAAACCAAACCTTTGTGCTTTACTCCTTAATTGTCGAACACTGGGCAGGTTTGTATTTCAATTCCTGAAATAACGACAAATTAAGCATATTTGTAAAAACTCTCTTAATATTTTGTTAATTTCCAAGACAACAAGAACTATTCAGTACGTTGCGTTTCAAATGATCAATGAAGCTTCGTTTCTTAACATAGTTTTGTTTTTCGTTATTGTGAAGCACAAAGCTACACAATGGGTTATTGAAATCCGATTTTTACCGGTGTAAGCCCTCAGATTTACCCGAGCCACCGAGGGGTACTCTTAACTTGATAACAACCTTGATGTAAAGTTATTTAGGTTGAACTTACGGAATTTTCAGTAATGTCTAGATGTGCTCTTTTTATTGTTCGTTTTATTCATCTTTTATTTAGCCCCCCAGTGGCACAGCGGTATGTCTGCGGACTTATAACGCTAGAAACCGGGTTTCGATACCCGTGGTGGGCAGAGCACAGATAGCCCATCGTGTAGCTTTGTGCTTAATTCCAAACAAACAGACAATGATCTTTTATTTAAAAATATGGTTTTTAGAAACAATTGAAAAGAAAAGGATTAGTTAATTATTTGTTTTCAAATACATATATATATATATATATATATTATTTCATTAACAGAGAAGGATATGGTAAGGACTTCTGATCAAAACTGAGGTAATTAAACAGATCAAAACTAAAATAAATTAAATCAACATATACTTCAGTTAGTACAAGCCAAGTGTTAAAAATGCCTGTGATAGTGAATAAAAGATAAAAAAACAAAAACTTATCGCTTGAATTCATGAGTCGAGTACCTTCGCTGTTTATGATATTGTCATATTTAATTCCAATAATATCTCATGAGGTTCGACCAGTTCAGGAGTTTCAGGTTAATCCTTAAAGCAAACACTAATCCAACAATGGAACATAATTTTTATTACGGTAATTATAACTCGTGAATACTTAAAAAAAAAAAAAACATTTGTTTATGAGACATTGTGGTTTAGGGAGTAGAACGAGTGATATAAATAGTGTTTAACTGAATTGTTGACTGCTGTAAAATAGCCAGCTTTATAAGCTCTGATATCAGGCTAAAGACCTCGTCGGCAGTGGTATACAACAAAAAAGCCACAGATGAAATATTGTTAAAACACCTTTCTCGTTACAAACATATAATGGGCAAATAAATAAAGATGTGTTTTTAATCATGTGATGTAAATCACAAACACGTATTTATGCTAAACATTTAAAATTGTTTTAAACATCATAACCAATGAGATTTAATGAAATTAGCCCTAAAGAAAAATAGAATAAGGTTATTACTTGCAAATCACATAAATACATCAGTTCATTGCTAGTTAGATCCACACAGCTTAGCAAGACGGCCTGGGTGTGGCCTAGTAATAAGACTGCTTGGACTGTGAATCTAAATAATCATTGTTCTGAGCACGATGTCAGTTTTAGGTTATGACGGTTAAATCGTACTATTCAATCACATAGTAGCCCAAGAGTTGGTAACGGGTGCTATTGACTTTTAGTTCAAACTTAGAGACGGCTTTGCGCGAGCATTCTGAAACAAACAATTTGACCAAAAATACGAAATATTTACTTTAGGTTTGTGCTGAAGATGTATTTGAACAACATTTCCACTCTGAATGTACTATTCATAGATTAAGAAAATCACAGTTATTTTGAACTCAGTTAATATGGCGTCATATATATAAACCTGTACCAATATTAAACTATCACCCCAAGAAGAATAACAAGTAATACAGTTTAAAAAAACGATCGTTTTTTCAGGCTTATGTGCATAGGCAGTTTAAAGATTCTTATATTGTTTGTTAAGAAATATAATACAAACATTTATTGAAAACTAAAACTCGTGGACATTTTTCACTATTCGACATTTTTAGATGCAGCTAAATTGTCTATAACTTATAATTTTCAATTGGATATTCCTTTCTTTCTATAGGTATTCGAGTATCATATAAATTTCGATGATACCACCCACCTCGTTCGTAATCCAAGTGACATAAATAGTTTGCAAAAACTATAATTTTATTTTAAAAGTTAACTTGTCAGATCTGAAGTCAGACTCACAGCTAAATTGTCTATAACTTATAATTTTCAATTGGATATTCCTTTCTTTCTATAGGTATTCGAGTATCATATACATTTCGATGATACCACCCACCTCGTTCTTTCGTAATCCAAGTGACATAAATAGTTTGCAAACACTATAATTTTATTTTAAAAGTTAACTTGTCAGATCTGAAGTCAGACTCACAGCTAAATTATTCGACCAACGAAATATGATGTTAAAAACCTGTACTCGATAAGAGAGAAAACTAAGTATTTGTTTGTTTTGAATTTCGCACAAAGTCTACACGAGGGCTATCTGCGCTAGCCGTCCCTAATTTAGCAGTGTAAGACTAGAGGGAAGGCAGCTAGTCATCACCACCGACCA
>NW_013666658.1:340524-341723 GCF_000517525.1 Limulus polyphemus | reverse complement strand
GGTTGTTCTTAGGCCAACTATGGTGTTTAAGTTGAATGATTAATATTCATGTTGATTTGTCAGAAAGGTTTGTTTTTAATTATTTATTTTTGATAACTTCGGTGGTATAACAGGAAGATAGTTTAATTCAGTTTTATGACATTGAGTTGTAGCCAAAAGCAAAATAATACTTACCAAGTAGTGTTTCAGCTAAGCCTTTCAGCGTTTATGTATTAGGCCTAATGCTCAAGTTATACTACAAAGAGGTCCACCATTACTAACGTTATAGAGTCAGTGTTTAAAAAGTTTTAAGTGGTGAATAAATATTAATTAATAAATATTATTTTGCTATTTTAACACATATATTACCTACTTGGCTTTAAAACATAAAGAAAAATAAACGTAATTACTACCAAATATATTTTATCTTTTCTGTAGTCGAAAGATTGAAAATTTGTGTCAGAATGTCTGCACTATGTTTTTACTCTCTGATCTAGAATATAGTGAAAAGGCTCAAGAGTGCTATTTAAGTCTCTTTCAAAGTGTACATTTTTCTTCGTAGTTTTTACTAAAAATGTGGTGATTAAATAATTACTTCGAGAATGATGAAATAAGTGAAGAGTGGGTGCATTTTGGAGGTACAGCCAAATTTGTTATTAGTTAAATTCTATAATTTTCGTTAATCATTCAAAAATGGCTTTCCGTCACTTTTGACTGGCTTTTATACTAATACTAGCGTATAGCCCGTCAATCCTTACGGAGTAAGTACTACCATACCCACTCTATAGTATACCCTAACGTCACATTTCATACCTAACAGAAAAGTATAATTTTTGAGAAATCAAGCTTGACCAACAACGAGGCAAAAATGCGCAATCGAGGCAGTCAAACTTCGGTAAATTCCTCTGTGAGCCAATCAAAATTAAGATCATTCATGAAATGAATTCGTGGTGTATTCATAGAATAATTATTGGTAAAACTCAGTTAGATTAACACCTTGTAATATATAGAAAACATCACGCTTTAACAATGGCATTTATGTCATGTCACTTAGCAACAAACGTACAACCTAATATTGTGGTTAGTCTATGTACCGAAAGTATAAAATGAAACATATAGATAACAAAACTGGGAAAATATTTGTTGATTTCTAGTTTAAGGAGGTTTGATTTTAAAGGTATGTTTTTATTAAAAAAACGTTGGTGACATAACAGAAAACA
>NW_013666658.1:338632-339684 GCF_000517525.1 Limulus polyphemus | reverse complement strand
GGAAAAGAGATAAGCTTACAATCTGAGGAGAAGGAAAAGCCGATTTTTTGCTGTTTATAGGTGGCTTCAAATTCAGTAAGTATATGTTGAACAATGGTGATAAAATTAGCGTAGTTGATGGATCTGAGAATTAAAAGTTGTAAAGGATTCTCAAGAATCTTATAATAATCTTTTCGGTTTTTCTGCTTTACTTCAAGAATTTTCAACTAACTTATTTTTCACTATATTTTAAAGATATGGTTGTATTTCCTTCTTTTGCACTTTTTTGACAAATCACTAGAAATCTAAAACATTCTTCGTAATCCCATCCGTAACTCAAAATCATGTGTAAGTGTGTAAGCATTTAGAATTTAAAATTCACTTCAAGTACTAACGTTTAAGTTAATATAAGTCTCCTAGTTAGTGCAAAAAAAAAGAGACTGATTAGTTAGATATTCTCAAAAACCTTTGAATTTTTGTACTTAGAAACAAATTTTATTTCCGTAGGTTTAGTTCAAGAGGATGTTAAGTAAATGAGTAATATGTTTTTTTTTCAGCTTGAAGAATAATTTTTATTGCATATATTGTTCTTCACTTACCACATACAAATAAACTATAGATGAAACCAAAGTAAAATTTAACTCCTCCAAATTGGCACACCCTATCACAAAACCAGCTCCATTCATACAGGTATTGGCCGATAACTTTGAGCACGTTGATTTAGCAGCCACAGCAATATAAATAGAACTGACACACTAAACACAATTATATTTAGCTAATCAGGTATCAGACATTGTATTTTTTAAAATTCTTTTTGATATGATTATGAAAGATCTGAAAATATTAAGCAGGAATGAAACTAAAAAAAACAAAAATTATAATCCAAAAGAAAGTCATTTTCAGCGCCTGTGCTATCCTACAATAGCGCCTGTGCTATCCTACAAGTGAAATATTTTATATAGACAAGCGTTTCAAACCAGATATGATGATAGTTTATGTCCTTAATAAAAATAATCATGGCCAGGTGGATAAGGCGCTCGACTCACAATCTGAGGGTCGCGGGTTCGAATCCG